>NC_051290.1:15024696-15324696 GCF_015220745.1 Sebastes umbrosus
TCTATAAATAAATGGCATTCAAATGATCTGCAATCAGCACATTTCAAAGCACATTTGAGCATATATAATGATATTCCAGATTTAATTTACCTCCCTTTCTTCTTCCTTATGTAATGGAACTTTGTAGCCTAAGAATACACACAGGCAATAATAAGCATATTGGAAAATAATTGGATAAGGAAAGATCACTCCATGAGGAAAATTCTTTTGTAATCAGTTAATTAAAGATATTAATTGGAACTTAGTCATTCAAATTAAATTCTGCAAACCCAATATGGCTTGAGCATAACATATACTGTGTATACCCCGCTGATGTTTTTAGTAGGGCTGTCAATTAAAATATGCAATTGCGATCAATCACAAATTAATCGCACACTTTTTATCTGTTCAAAATGTACCTTAAAGGGAGATTTGTCAAGTATTTAATACTCTTATCAAGATAGTAGTGGGCAAATACAGTATATGCTTGCTTTATACAAATGTATTCATACATTTATAATTGGAAATAAATTAACACAAAACAATGACAAATATTGTCCAGAAACCCTCACAGGTACTGCATTTAGCATTAAAAAAATATGCTCAAATCATAACATGCAAAACTGCAGCCCAACAGGCAACAACAGCTGTCAGTGTGTCAGTGTGCTGACTTGACTATGACTTGCCCCAAACTGCATGTGATTATTATAAAGTGGGCATGTCTGTAAAGGGGAGACTCGTGGGTACCCATAGAACCCATTTTCATTCATATATCTTGAGGTCAGAGGTCAAGGGACCCCTTGACCATGGCAGTTTTTCCTCGCCAAAATCTAGGGCAAGTTTGGAGCGTTATTTAGCCTCCTTTGTGACAAGCTAATATGACACGGATAGTACCAGTGGATTCCTTAGGTGTTTCTAGTTTCATATGCTTTAAAACTGAGTCCGGTACAACCTCCGGAAGATCAATTGCATTAATGCAGTAAAGAAATTAGTGGCGTTAAAACAAATTTGCTTTAATGTGTTATTATCGCGTTAACTTTGACAGCCCTAGTTTTTAGCCATGCTGTCTGTTTGGCTGTTGTCGGTCAGACAATCCACCACTTTGGACTATGGACTGTATATAAGAAGTGGACGTAGTCACCGTGACGTTGCCCATTGGTTTGTGGACTGCCGTTTTGAAGCCTCGAGTTCGGCTTCTTCGCCATCTTGTTTTTTTTGCAACCAGAAGTGACACGAGAGGGCGGAGCTAAGTACAACCGAACGCTGAATAAGACAATATCAGGCGACCAAAATGTTACAATTAACTTTGCATGAACTGAAAACACACTGCGAAAGGGTTGAAGTTGTAAGACAAAAAATGGACTCCCCGACCGAATAACGCCATGGTAGCGACCTGTCAATCACACGGTAGCCACACCTTAAAACATACTTTACTTTATGGTTTATTTGACTCTAAATGGGACCATAATTTACTAAATGAACATCATGCTGTATTGAAGAAGACTTGAAACTAGCGATTGAGACCATAAACTCATGTTTACAATGTTTAATGAGGTAATAAATCAAGTGAGAAGCAGGCTCAGTTTAAGGCACTTCCGCATTGGCTTCACTTTTCAGAACCGTAGGTTGTCACCTGCTTTGGACTGAAATATCTCAACAACGATTGGATGGATTGAGATGAATTTTTAAACAGATATTCATGGTCCCCAGAGGATGAAACCTAATGATGTTGGCGATCCCCTGACTTTTGCTCTAGCGCCACCATCAGGTCAAATTTGTCCAATAGTTTGGTTTATGACCGAATACCTGCAAAACGAGTAAAAATTCCCATCAGCCTCAGCTGTTTACTGAAAGCATGAATCATGTTATTGGGAATTTTCCCATGTTAACATTTCCTAAAAATGACTTCAAACTCATGGCAATGTGCCCTTGATGCTCTCTGAGTCACCTAACTAGAAAAATCCAGTTGAGAGCGGACATTCCAATTAAGGAGTTAATGTAGTGGTGCCAATGGGTAGCACACAGAAATAGACATTCCCAACTGTCTCCCACTCCCTCCATTCCTTTCCAGCTGTTTTGCAGAAACCCACCATCCATCACCAGCCGTTTGTGAAGCCGGTGTGTATGTGGTGCATGTGGACGTTTGCCAAGTGAACAGCTAGTGTCTGTCCTTTGCGTCTGAGCATGTCTCCCAGGTGACACACCGCATCTTGTCACCACGGTGACTCACATTCGCTTGGAGTGGTCCTGGGTTTTTTGGGGGGACGAAAACATGAGCCCATATACACATGCCAATAAACCTGACATCTTGCAATTACTGTAAACCTGCTTGGATGCACACGCACATGCTCAAACACTCGCCCAAAGGTGTTTACTCACACTAAAACTGAGAAGGGGATGTTAAATGATTTAAGGGGCTGCACAGGGACCCTGGAACATGCCAGAAATTATACATTTTTACTGTTTTAAGGCCCCCTGAGCTTGTTTTCACAGGGGCCAGAAATTCTTGCATAAGTGCAATGCACATCCAAAAACACACATTTCGCCTGCCACATCACATCACGCCAACAAGCTGTGTAAAGTGCATCCTTTCGTAAGACGGCGGTGCATTAATCCAGTGCAGGTGCACTCATGATTAACTGACTGGGGATTATGAGAGGGAGCGGAACAATCAAGTAAAGAAAGGTCACAACACTGTTGGGAGGCGAGGCCCCGGTCTCCGGCGCTCCACTTGAGCTTTTCCGGAGTCTTGAATTTTGCTCTGGTGTGAGCCGGTGGCCCTGCAGGCTGCCTTAAAATGGGTCGGTGTGAGCCCTGCAGAGTCCTAGAATCATCCTCCAGACCTGTAGCACAACAGTAAGTCATCTCGCACTTAATAATAATTTCCATCTTACGTAAATAGTTTGTTAAATTTGGCATTTGCAGTCATGCTAATGTGTCCTCTAGACTTTAAAATATGCCAGGAATAATGTTATATTTGAATGTTATTGTGCATTGGGTGCAGGAGCTGCCTAAAATGTGTTGAATGAAATGTGAAATAGCAGCAAGATTTGTAGCTTATTGCAATAGTCAGTGGTCATTTATGGCGTTTATTGATTTGGAACGATGAGATAAATTACTTGCAAACTATTTTCGATCATACTATATTCCATTATTATTCTTTCTTTCCTATGTATTAATTATCTAAGATCTGGATATGTGGAAAGATGAGAGAGGGATGCAAAAAGCTTATTTTCATCAGTAAGATGCTCATAATCTTGTATAAAATATTAGCCAAGGACCTTCTTTTTTCTTCTTTTATAGGCTACAATCATAACTTAAAAGCATTAGTGCAGAGGCTGTACTTAGGGTTCAGGCAACAGACTCACTCTTCATCAGATTCAGAGAAATGCTTGCTGCTGCCCGCTCAACACTGAGACTGAGAGGTGAGGGGAAATATATGGTTCAGCGTTTCCCCCCTCACAAGAACAGCACAGTAATCAATTCCGTTTAGTACAAATCCAATGCACTTAAACTTCCAGCGCGAATAACCAGAGGCTGCAGAGCAGAGGTACATTTATCGATAAAGCAATTAATTCAAACTCCTCCCCCCACCTCCTCCTCCTCCAGACTGCTGCTGCTTCTCCCCCATCCACGGGAAAGGTCACTCAGGTAACCGTTACTCCAAAAAGTAACGCATTACATGTTACTTATGTAAAAGTAACGCAATTTCTCTTCTCATAAACTCTCATGGATCAGAAATTAGCTATGGAGCTATGAATTGCCAGATGGGAAATTGCCAAGCAGGAATAAAACCATTAAGCTAACTCTGCATTTCTGTTTTTCCTCATTTTAGCAGGTCACAGTAGGGGAAACCGGGGGCAATTGTAACAATTTTTGGTTTTGATGTCATTACTCAAAAACCTCTTGAAATATTTGGATAAAAGTTTAAGTAGGTAATTAGAGCTGCAACGCTTTATCGATAAGTTGTCATCTATTAAATTAATTGCCAACTATTTTGATAAAAAAATTACTCTGATTATTTGATTATCCGCTGAGTTACAGACATGTGTCTGTGGGAAAAAGTATTTTGGGCCCAATGGCATCACGTGACTGACACAGAAGTTGCAGTACCGCCGTTTGGCCACTACGAAAGTCCGGATCGTCGACCGCCGCTCTTCCTTACATACATATTACCGTTTATTCACACACAAGTATGTTGAACGATAGTGCAAAGTATGCGATTTGTGTCATCGCTCCGTCTCGTTTCTGACTGGTGCAATTTGAGGTGTTACAATTGCCCCCGATCTCCCCTATCATAAAAGGAAAAAGGCTATAGGCTAACATTAGTTTTTAGTAGAAAAAAAAAAAACACAGGGGAGTGAAAAAATGTATCTTTTATATGGATAAGTAGGCTAAACTCAAAAAATGTAACGTCATTTGGCTACGACACCACACTGCTGACACTGCGGTCCAGTAACATTAATAGGGACTACTGGGTGAGCACCAGTCTGTCCACCAGGAGAGGAGAGAGAGAGACAGGGAGAAAGACATAAAGAGCATCCAGATCTTCTCTGTCAAGTCAAACTAACAGAGATAAGAGCGAAACCGGAACTTTATATTCAGCCTTCAACATAAAAGGGGCAAATTCCTAGGACAAGCTTAGGTGAGTAGTATACGCTGTAAAAACACACTTTAAATGAAAACATCATTGCTTTGTGTTCAAAATAAGGGAAAAAAACGTTGTCGTTTTCACTATAACGCTTTTAAGGTGAACCTGTAGCAACCTGTATGCTGACACTATTTTATTTTGAAAAACGCCTCGCTTGTATTGTTGCTAGGCGCTTCACTGTGCTCTCCATCTCTCAGAGCTCGGTCGGCTCGCAGAGAGACAGCAGGATGCCAAGAGGAGAGCTCCGACACCGACACACGGCGTCCGTTTCACCGTCTCCCGGCGGCGTCGTCGTCTCTCGGCCACATTGACACACTAATGGGCGTTTTTACCTTCCTTTTACCGACCTTGGATATTCTCGGAAGCCACGAAATGAAGCGCTTGAATGTGAGCAACCAAGAAAGAAAGAAGTGTCCTGTTGTGGTTGCGCCTGTCTCCATCCAGCATCACTAAGTCCTCTCCAGAGGATTTAATGTAGTGCTTTTTTTGTAGTGGACTACCCAACTTTTCCCACGCTTTTTTGTTGTCTTTCTCGAGGTTTTCCCAGGATAGACCAACTCCAGGAAAACCGAGCGACTTTGACATCTTCTCCCTGGCAGGAATAACCTCACTGTTAAGCGGTTATTCGCCTTTAAACAAGCATCTTCTCTGGGGTGGGAACACGACTGATGCTTGCCTTCCTTTGAGTTGTGTATCGTCTCGTTACTGTCTTGTCTGTGGCATGAAAATACATGAATGCAATCCAAGGACATGTATACACAATTACGCATGACGGTATAGTAGGCTGTGCGTAATATCCTATTGTTATTATTATTATTATTATTATTATATCCCTATATTCACATGAATGCAACAATCTCATTCTTGTGTTTTTGGACAAGATTTTGGCAGATCCATCCTAACTTAACTGGTGTGTTTATGTGTGTGGCATGGGTGTTGTGTTAGTATGGCATAGTGGAGTAAAATGTGCCAAAAAAATCTTAAAAAACTGAGTCTTATATTTAAAAAAAATGGACCAAATAGTGAAATTAGTTTTTGTCCCCAGAAATAAAGCAAATGTGTCCAAAGTTAGTAGCAAATTAAAAAAGCCATTGTGCCATAATTAACGCCCCATGTGTATTTGTGTGGCATGGGCGTTATGTTAGTATGGCATAGTGGAGTCAAATGTGCCAAAAAAATCTTAAAAAGTCTTATATTTAAAAAAAAATTTTTGGATCAAATATTGAAATGTGTTTTGTCCCCAAGAAATGAAGCAAATGTGTCCAAAGTTAAGCAAATTAAAAAGCCATTATGCCATAATTAACGCCCCATGTGTGTGTGGATGGATCAGTGGGAAATCTGTGCGTAAAAGCATGCACCATGTGTCCATGTGCGCGCCCCCTGGCCGTGCTATAACGTGCTCCTTCTGTGTGTACGGTGTGTGTGTGTGTGAGCAGCCACGCTGGAAGTCGCCCCCCATGTGGCCGTCGGGAGTGGGGAGCAGGCAGCCCTGCCCGCGGGAGTCGGCGCTGCGCAAGGCGGCCATCAGCGGCAACATCACCGCCCTGCCGCACCACGTCCCCACCGGCCGCAGCGTCCGGGTCTTTATCTGTGCCAACCCAGACGGTAAGAGGCAGCGTGACACACACCCACCCACCCCTCCATCCATCCATCCATCCATCTCCCACACAATACACACTCTCTTCCAGCCTGCAGACCCTCACATTACACAAGCTTTCATGTTGAGACTCATTTTTACAAATATGGAAATTACACATATTTTGCATCCAGATCCAGGCTTTTTTAGGATGTTTTTACTTTTTCCTTTACTTTCTGCAGTGGAAACTAACATGGTAAGGCTATATCACCTATTAGGGCTGTAAAAAAAAAAACTCAAAGCGCAGTAAAGTAGAAGGTTAATGCACCAGGATATGAAATACAGCCACTTTTACAAGTATGTGATCTTATGATCCAGTATTGATTTAGGCCCATTTTGAAGGAAAAGTCAGGGGCGGCTGTGGCTCAGAGGGGTAGAGCAGGTTGTCCACCAATCGGAAGGTCGGTGGTTCGATCCCCGGCTGCTCCGGGTCACATGTCGATGTGTCCTTGAGCAAGACACTTAATCCCAAATTGCTCCCGAAAGCATAGCAATCGGTGTGTGAATGAGTATTTAGATTAGATCTGATGGGCAAAGTTGGCACCTTAGCAGCCTCTGCCATGTGTGTGTGAATGGGTGAATACTGACATGTAGTGTAAAGCGCTTTCAGTGGTCGGAAGACTAGAAAAGCGCTATAAAAATGCAAGTCCGTTTACCATTAAGGTGCAGTATATTCGCTATATCAAGTTTCAGTTTTATTTGTCATGTGCAGGTTGACACAGGTGCAACAATACAATGAAATGTATATAGGATGAGAGAACAGGGTCAGCTCCGCACTTAAAACAACATATAAGATAAGATAAAATGACAATAATAAGACAGAACGACATTATTAAGAAAGAAAGACATACTTTATGCGTATGAAAATGAGGAAAGTAAGTGATATCTTGTCAGCATTGAGCTGCGACATATAAAAGATCCTCTTCACCTGATAGAACTGGAAAATATCTTAAATTAAGTTACATTAAGCCATACTGTATGACAAGTTGACTAAAAACAAATTGCCGCGTGATTTATCCCAAAAATAACACAATGAAAGAACAGATTGCTCTCGACATATAGAGCGCACGGTGTGTGTGTGTGTGAGCAGAGTGCGAGACGGTCGGGTCGTGAGGGAGACACCCAGTTGCAGCTCTGTATTTGAATATGCCCTCTGGGCGAGGGGGTAAAAATAGGCTCAGTAAAACTGGAGTAAACAAGGCAAGGGAAGTAGAGTAGGCTATGAGAGAGATAAGTAGAGAGAGAGAGAGAGAGAGAGAGAGAGAGAGAGAGAGAAAGGAGGAGGGCATGCCAGAATTAAAAAAGGGAGGTTGCTTTTGTCGATACATCACTGTCATTTGCTTTCCCCCACTGAGTTGACCTCAGATTATTGCTCTGTTATGGCCCGCGGTAGACGGTGAAAAGTGTAGCCACCTGTAGCTGACTCGAGTCGTTCAGACCGTCCCGTCACAGCACGGAATTAACACTTCCGATCTGCACGTGGATGGGAAAAAGCGACGAGTGGGGGCTATTCCGAGTAGTTCTTTTCACACCCGTCGGCACAAACAGGAAGACACACATCTCCATCCCCGAGCTGCGAAACGAGCTAATTATGAGCTGCTGTTCCCAGTGAAGCGAGGGTGCTGGTATCCAGTGCCATATCCTGGTAATGAAGCCATAGAGGCACACACTCGGGTCTTGCTTTCAAACACTGCTGATTCCCCCTGCAGGAAGGTATTCTTTGCATTTGTTTCAGATGAGTTCACTCCATTACGGTACTCAAGTTGTAGCTGTGAACCGAACAGAAACTCTCCCTACACTTTGCAGACTTGTTGTGGTGCGGCAAATCCGTACCGTCTGTGCCAACATGCACATGAGGAATTACTCATAACTGCTGTGACCCAGGTCTGCCCTCAGTCCTGCTGCAGAGCCTGTTCCTCCATGTTCACTAGAGGGGGCTGTCCATGCACTTATGTAATAGCATTCACCTTACTGTACATGTATAATGTTGGTCAGATCAGACAAAGCAATCAATAACGTGGATACAAATGGATACAGTTCACATTTTGATGGCACCCAGTAACAATAAGAGAGCCCCTCTCTGCTTCAGCATCACCCTTTTGGCATTTCCCTCAAACATTTTGATTATATTCCACTATAGTTGCCATACTAAGGGTGCTCCGATCGGGATTTTTTTGGGGCCGATCACCGATCACTCGAAGCAGCATCGGACGATCCGGTTACAGATCACGGGGGCTTTTGTTGAGCTATTTCTCTGCGCCAGTCGACAAGCAATTATGTTCCTCTGCTCTTTGTATATGCCCGTGTGGCTTTGTCTGTGTGTGTGTGTGTGTGTGTTAGGGCTGGGCTGCAAAAAGTACGTTTGCATATTCCTTCTTAAAAAACGACATATGTTAAACTTATTCAAATATCTATTTTTGCGCATTATGTCCGTGACATCGCGTCCTAATGCTATGTTCGCACAACAAGCGACAAAACAGCCAAGCGTGGCCAGCTACATTGTCGCCGAGTCGCCGTTGAAGTGTTGCTCAAGCGCTCGCTGACGTAGTTATGACGTTAAATAGCACTGGGAACTGCATGGCTAATTTTTTTTCTTTCGATGGGACGGAACAGGGTGAAAGAAAAACGTGATTGATGCAACGACAAGTGTCTGGCATCAGTTTGTAGTTTCATGTCACCGGCTTCCATTGAAAGTGACTTGTAGCCTGTTGCTGTGTAGTGTGAACGCAACATAACTGGCCAACGCGCCGTTTTGAGCTGAACTTTTGTCAGACACCTTTTTCTATTTATTGCCGTCACTCGCTTTGAAAACACCACAATGTCTGATTCGTGAAGTTAAATTGAGGAAACATCTATACGATACCTCCTCATTTCACCACAAAAACCTACAGAGAGACCACCAGGGAGCTGAAAGTTTCCTACTTGCTGATGGCCAAAGTTATTTCCAGTAAATACCACAATATAAAATGTGTGTTTTCTCTTTTAAAAAGTACAAACGTCAGAAGATAGCAAGTGCTACTCACCCATCTTTTAAGTGGTTACGTCTCCAGTCTGATCTCGAGCACACAGCTGATAGGTACATGGTTTGTTTACATGACTTCACAGAAGTGCATACATGCTTGCTTGCTGGCATCGGAAGCGTTCTGGTTTCCGTTAGGGATGCATCGATACTGGATCGGATATCGGGCCGATACTGACTCAAACAGCTGGATCGGATATCGGTGACAATGGGGCCGATCTATTCAATTAATTTTATGTTTATATACTATATATATTAAATACTGGAATTTTAATTCCTGTTTAAGTTTTGACCAATTTGTTGCTGCATTAAAAAGGTTTACACCTGACTTGTAATTCCTGTTCATTTTGAAGATTTTTTTTACCAAGTTGCTGATGTACAATTTATTATTTTAATAGTAAGGAACAATTAAATACATTTATATCTATGTATTTATGTGTTACATTTTGTTTTACAAAGTTAGGAAAGCAAAATTTAAGCCCAGTCTGATGTTTCCTTACACATAAAACAATGATCCCAGTCACTTCCACACAGTGAGGCGTACAGCTTATTGATTAAACACTGGTATCGGATCGGTACTCGATATACCCAAAGCCCAGGTATCGCTATATGGAAAAGTCGGATCGGTGCATCCCTAGTTTCCGTTTGTAGTCCGAGTAGTATTGACCAATCACGTTCGAGCAAGCTTTGGTTGAATGCAGGTAAACAGTCTGTGTGGAGCGCAAAAAAAGGTGAAACTCATTTGCTGAAATGCACTCTAGGGACCCACCGGTTATTGTCTGGTGATTTTGCTTTTTATTGGTTTAAAATTAGCTTTCTAAAGTGGTTACTTGTGAAACAATCTGGTCGTACACGTCGTCTCTCAACTCCCAACTTCAATCTCGCATCTCAAGTTGCTATCGCACTGTAAAAGGAAGTCTTGGTCCGGATATTGGCTGGCTACACTGGAACCGCAGAAATATAGTTCCCAGAAGCTTATCCGCCGTCAGGCCGATAGCCAATTGGTTTTGAGGTTGTTGTTGAATAGGTTCACGGAAAAAATAAACCAGACAGACGCCGAAACTATCGCTGCAGATCGCAAGCCGGCCTGCGTAGTTCCACATGAGCTGTTCAGACAGGACGGCCGGGCCCAGTTAGTGTGTGTGTGTCCAGCTGTGCAGCTCTCAGAGCGAATTAAAGAGCAGGCGAGAAAGCAGGCCAATCAGTATTAAAAATGTTTCAATTCAGAATTGATGCGTCATCTGATCGGCTCGTCTGATCGTCCTTTATCGAGACCAAAGATCAAGACCCTGACTGACATCCTACTGTACATATAAATAGTGGAGTATTAGTCTATTTAGGCTCGTGACTGGAAAGCTGTGGCCTTGAAATAGAATCAGTAACTCTAACTCTATTTGAGGAGAAACATAAAGGGCATGTTTCCTCGCACTTCTCCCCAAACCAGATGTAAAAAGCAATGAATGAAGCAGTATGAGTGTGAAATAGTTGCTGAAAGCTGGGCAGGATATCTCCCTCGCTTTGACAAAACATCCCATTATAACACTTCAAAAAAATATATGTCACACATAATACCACACACTAGAAAGATGAACAATGCTATCGGCGGCGATAATCTCACCATCACAACGCTTTTTGTATTGTGTCTGTGTGACTGGAGGACCTCTCTGCTGTGATCTACAGTGCCAAGCGTTTTATATGTGTTGGCTGTGCTGAATATACTAACCCTAATGCCCTTAATCAAAACCCATAGACAACCGCGGTGCACTCCTACGGCTGTATTCGCCCTCAGGGACCTCTGTTTGTGTGTGTTTGCGCCGTCTGTTAAAGGGGCATTACGCTCAGTTTTAACAATAATTTAGAAATCGTAGTTGATGGAAGAGAGCGGTTTGAGACGTCAGCACAGCATGCAGATGCTACAATAGAAGGTTCACGACACAATGCAGTATTTAAATATTCCAGAGTGCAAAGCTAAACAACTAATTTGAGTGGATTTACATCCTCCTTCCACGATGTTAATGAATCACTCAAGTTCTTGGCTCAGGTGGATGAATCCGTGTGTGTGGCCACACTCGATCAATTAAAAACCCCGCTGCTATCTGTTGTTGCCAGTAGCCAGACGGCAGCAACAAACCCAGAGAAAAAGCCTAACATGATTTATTTTTGCGTACCGCTCAGTGCATTATGCAGCCCGTCTCCTCCGTGTGTGTGTGTGTGGAGATCCATATAAGCATATCAAGACAACTCCATTACCTTGCTGTAGCCACCTCAGGGGCTCTGGCATCGCTTGTAGGCAGCTATTTGTATGCGAGCTATCACTTAAGCTGTTTAACGTTGATAAAAGCGCGAGGCCCTAGGGATGCCACGCATAAAATCATCCACCCCTCCCAATACGCCATCATCAAGGCTATAGCGTGTCACCACGGAGACCACTAATTACGTTACAATTCGCCGCGCAATTATCCCCACTGTTCCGATTGACTACATTTATGTTGTTGGTTGTTTTAGCTCAGTTTTCCGTCATTCAACGGTGTCTTTTACTTTAAGAATATCTCTCTCTCCCTCTCTAATCATCCACTTTTTTGAGTCTGGTTGAAAGAGAAGAAAGGAGGAGAGTGGGAGGGTTGGCAAGGCGGACAGAGGAGGAGGGATGACAGGTGGAAATGCTGTGTCAAGGGTGGCTTTTGTTTAATAAATTGCTTTTCAGTGGGGCTGGCGAGTGCCAGATTTTTTGGGCGAGCCCGGCATCCGTTCTGCGGCGCGTGAAGTTTATGACGCGTGCTGGCTTATTTCTCATCCTCTTGTGTCGTCTTTGGCCTCCGCTCTTCTCCTGAAGGGGAAGTAGAAAGCTCACTCTGACCGGTTTGGCAGCAGCTTTTTAGTGACCTCTCTCTCTCTCTCTCGCTCTCTCAGTTTTTCCAGTGTTGCTGTGGAGCAATTCCGCACCCCCCAGGACGTCGTTTCTGACAAATTCAGCAGTTGCCCTCACATACTCGTCTAACTCCCCGGGCGTTTTGAGCCATTTCACAAAAAACACACTGTAAAAATATCTCATCAGGGAACGATGGCGATGATAGCGAGCAGCCCCGCTAGATACACCTGAATAAAATCACATCGTGATTATCCACTTACGACCGACCATAATTAACCTCGACAAAACTAGTGCGGTCTACAAGTGGTCTGTAACTAATGGGAATTTTATTTTATGTGCACATCAAGGGCTCTGCTTGGGAGAGTTTGGAGGCTCAATGCTGATAATTGAGATTTGAAATGAAGAAAATCATACCAGTAACTTCAGTGAATGTTTAATTCAATGTCTTCTTGGAACGTCTCGCTATTTTAGCTCCTTTTAAAGTCACCATGATGTAATGTGGTGAGGCTTCTAGTCAGCCGAACGCTGTCTCTTCACTGTATTCTTTAGTTTTGCACGTCAAAATGTCGCTACATCAAAAGGCGTTATCTGTATACATCTGTATATCTTCTTTTTTACAGATTCCATTGTCTAATTTCCCAAAACTGAGGAGTAGCAAACTTCACTTCAAAAAAATCACATGAATATTTAACACATCCCCCACACTTTAATTCTCCTCAGAATACAGCACTAATTCTCTTCATGTTCTCTAGATCCCACCATATCAAGGACACTGACAGATATACAGTATTGCATGCAAAGATCCTAAAAAGGACAGTTTTCCAAGATTAAAAAGTAATACTGAGGATTAGAAAATAAAATGTGATGATCTGGCTATGAGGTTTCCTAGTGAGGCGGGATAAAAATAGATGTGAAACAGTGGAAGACCAAATCTCTCTCTACAAAAACTGCTAGTTTTGCATTTGATTACACAACTATAACAAAGGAGCTCCTTATGTTACAGGAAAGCAAAAACCTTCACGAGCTCACCGTCTACTTTGTGTTCGTGGAGCCCTGTAATAACTCAAGTGACTGTCTAACCATGGGGTATGTATAGGTTTGTTTTTAACATGGGTAGGGACATATTTTGTCGGGCAACCGATATGGACAATTGTGTGTAAGTGCACTTGCTGGCATTACAACAGTACATATTTGCTTATATTACTTGCTCAAAACAGGGCTGGTATTATGTTGATTTTTAAGTAATATTTCAAATTTTATATTATTACTGTAAGTTTGAGACTTAAATTAGTATGTTACAGAGTTTCACTCTACTTTATGCTACTTTTTAAATCATCTTATGAACTTTACTAAAGCCTACTAAATTAACAATTAAGTATGATATTACCAGCAGACCGTTCACACTGAAGTATGCTCAAGCGAGACGTATCATGACTGGCGGCCGTCACATCTCCAAAAATGTCACGGTACATTTCCAAACAGGCGTTATTTGGACAAACTGACCACATATTGGGAATCTAAATGGTTACTTTCTCACCTGAAAACACATTAAAACTTAATAAAGTGACATATTAACAGCTTTCAGCCTGGCTCAAAATCTCGCAATGCATTGTGGGGCACTTGAGCATGTGCAGTTAGTCTCATACTGTCATAGAAATTCTTGCTAATGTAGTATACATTACATCCGGGACAACTAACTAGTGCCCTGGCTTTGGTAGGGACATGTCCATCCTACCGTCCATAACCAAATCTATGCTTATGTCCCAAACCGAAGAGCTGACGGGAAACTAAAGCTGCAGCAGATGAGTTCACTGTGTTATATTTTGAAAAGCGTCGCATCACGACCTTGACATCATTGTCCAATAGATTCAGCATAAAATTAAACACGCTTGATATAAATATATATAAAATAAAACTGCCCTCCTTGGTGCCCCCATGTTTGAACAAACCGCAGCAAATGCGCCACCTTGGATGCCCTTCCAGTAGAGAAAACGGGATGAAGTGCCCTCTTGGATGCCCCTATGGTAGATAAAATGTGATGTAGTGCCCTCGAGGGTGCCCTCCCAGTTGAGAAAACGTGATGAAGTGCCCTCTAGGGTGCCTTTCCAGTGGAGAAAATGTGACGAAAGACCCTTTAAGGTTCCCCTCTAGAAGAGAAAACGTGATGAAGTGACCTCTGGGGTGCCCTTCCAGTGGAGGAAACGTGATGAAATGCCCTTAAGGGAAAACTTTCTGCACACTGGTGCCCCATCGCATGCAGCCGGTGCCCTTTTTTATCTTTTCGCCCCTGCCCTTCAGACAGCCTGAGTCCGCCACTGGCTATAATCATGTCTGATTGGACCCTCTGACTGGTCTGGGCTTCTGTCAGGAGGCAAGAGATTGGAATCTTAAATCTACAAGACAACATGCGGTGGCCATGGTTACCGAGTCTCCGCGATCTCGAGCATCAGTCATCATGACTGGCTATAATTGGGGCTGTAAAATGTGTAGTGTGTTCCCAGCATAACTGTGATTATATGACAGAGACCCTAAAAGCCCCACTAGTGGCTTTTAAGGCAACAGCTGCCAGCACAGATGTTACCCAATGAACTTGTTATAGCACATTTTTTATGTTGGGTAGACTAACACCAGTTCTTCGTGCAACCGCTGTTGTGGTTATTTAATCATACACAGTTGAGGTTACTGGCAGACAAACAGGGAAGTCCCTATCACTGTTACATCAATGTTTTACTGGAAATAGTTGTTTTTCCCTCGATGCTTAACATATAGTGTGGATGGTGGCACAATAACCTCCAGTGGATTTCCTTCCTGATCCAGTGGTATTCAGATAACCTGTAGGGTCTCGCTGTGCTCAGGGAAATGCAGGAACATCTGGCCTTTATGGATGGCTGCTTTACACAGACACAATTTGCCTTCAGCATCTTCCAGGTCATTCGGTATCGATTTGCTCACTGACTGTGCGTTTGCATCATCAGGTTCAGATCTGCACATTAGAGAGTTTGTGTGGTACACTGAACACAGTGAACTTGAAGTTTTTTTTAAGCAACAGCCCCGCGTAGACTGATAAAGATAATGATTTGCTTACATTTGTCGGTCTTGTGGGTAGGGGGGTACGAAAATATTGGAAAAATATCACGATAATGTGTATTTTGATACTGTATCGAGTCTCAAAAACATTGTATCGATTTAGTTTACATGAAAAGATGGACTGAGTTAATACTTTATTTAATTTGTCTTCTCACAGTAGTGCTATGATGTTAGATCTTACAGGGACATATGGCGGTGTGTTCTTTATACTATGACAGTTTTCCTAATATTAGATTAAAATTTGCAATATATAGTATATAATATATACTATATCGCGATATATCACAATACATTGAATCGTAACCCCTGTATCGTGATACATAACATATCGTCAGATTCTTGCCAATACACAGCCCTACTTGTGGGGTCTATTCTGATGTAGTGTAGACTTAAGTTTTAAGATGCTTTATTGTGAAATATGCAGTGTTGAGATGTGAAGACAAGTGACAGAGAATAAAATGCTGCGGGTCAGGGGCTGAATTTGAACTAAGGCTGCAACAAAAGATTATTTTCATTATCGCTTGATCTGTTGATTTTTTTATTTTTTATTGGATGAGTCAGATAATTGTTCAGTTTATAAAATGCCAGAAAACAGTGCCCAAGGTGATGCCTCCCAAGTGTATTTTTTTGTCCGACCAACAGTTCAAAACCCAAAGATATTCACATTTGAGAAGCTGGAACCAGGAAATGGCTTATTTTGCTTGCTTGAAACGACTAATAGAGTATCAAAATTGTTGACGATTAATTTTCTGGCCATTTTCAAAATAGTTTCAGCGAATAATCGTTTCACTAACAACATCCCTGATGCGTGATAATATCCTCTAGGTCAGTGGTCCCCAACCTTTTTTGGTATGTGGCCTCTTAAAATGATTTCTGTGTTTTCTTGTGACCCCCTTGTCACAGATTGTATATGAACAGTTCCACCAAAGAGTGATCTTTCTTTCACAATTTCTCAAATTGCTATATTTTAATCATTTTTATGGGCCAGAACATGTAATAACGTCCATTTTTTTACGACAAAAGCAAAAAGCAAAAGTAGCAAAATCATCTCCAGACCCATCAGATTTATCTTGTGACCCCTTAGAGACGTCCCGACCCCTAGGTTAGGGACCACTGTGCTAGGCTTAAACCACTTAACTGCTGTATAGCTACTGTGCATCATCCATCATCCATGATATTACTTTATATACTTGTGTTAGATTGGAAATTACAAGAGCTTTGGTCTCTAAATGTGACGCACGTGTCTTGTTTAGACAGGTCAGTTCACTCAAATTCAATACCGACCCTTTAAGCACCTCAGATGCACACACACACTCTGTAGGATCCATGTCAATATGGATGACCACCGTGTCGCAGCTTTGTTCTATTTGCTAAGACACTCGTCTTGTGGACTTCTCCATCTCTTCTAATCAGGGATCTCTAAGCAGTTGTGCATACCAAGTGCCTCTGGAGTGTCTGTTGGTGTATCTTGATGAGAGCAGAGTGATTGCTTTGTCAGGGGCTTGTTGATGAGACTTGGAGAGGGCAGCTGTAGAGTGACCGCTATCTGGAGGAATGAAGGGCCAGCTGAAGCTATGTCACTGGAACTAACTTCATAGTGTTGGAGGGATTTTGGTTTAGCTTTTTAGCTCGTTATCCATAGATTAAGGCTGGGTGATATGGCTTATTAATAATATCTCAATATTTTTAGGTATATATCGCGATATACGATATATATTTAGATATTTTTAGACTATATCGCGTCATACAATATATATCTTAGTATTTTTAGGCTATATCGCGATATATATATTCGATATTGATGCGTATGATCATACCAGTATGATCATTCTAGCAAATTAATCTGAACACTGAGGTGGTGTATTGTCTTATTGAAGTCAAATTGGTCTTTGGAAATGTACTCTTATTAAGTTTGACTAATTATTCACACAATAGAAATTCAACTTTTCACCGAAATACAGTTTGCAGGCGGTAGTTTTAATTAGCATTAATTTGACTTATTATTTGATATTAATTAATTTTGTTTGATTTCATTATTTATTATTGACTGACTGACCTATTGAATTTTTGTGAAATTGCCACATAAATTCATCACATTCACCGGAAGATCACTTTTTATTTTGAAGCCAGTTCTTGGTCGCTTTTATTTTGAAGCCGGTTCTTACATGCTCTTACCGTAATGCCTAGTATATACACGTACCGCAAAACAACGTGGGGGCTGGTTTGACCGTCTTGACGTCTTTGACTCGCTTTGGCGCTTCACTTCTTTCTCTCCAGACTCTTTTTCCCAGTTCTCTGCTTACCTCCAGATACAAAAACACGCCCCATACGCACATCAATGCTCATACCGAGGCGTTACACCGAAATCTGTGACCGCAGAGGAGCCAGCAACATGAGGTCACTATTTCTGACGGCTGTTGGATTAAAAAAATGACTTGACAATTAATATTGTACTCAATGTTTGCGATGTAGTCATTCACTACATCCCACGTAGAACAAGCTGCAATACATCGAGTATATTCACTATATCGCCCACCTCTACCATAGATACTTAAGTCTTGAGTTCTGCTGAGATGGTTTGTTGATGTTTAAATCATTCAAGAATGTGAGGATTTGAGGATTCATGTCACCGTAAATAGAATATATTTGGGTTTAAACTGTTTGTTGGACCAAAAAAAAGGCAGTATGAAGATGTCAACTTGGACAGAGGGAAATTATAAAAGGCATTTTTCACTATTTCCACCTATTCAACACTGAATAATCGATGGAAGATAAAACGTATTGTGAGCAGCAGCCCTTGCGTCGAGTATGAAAGAAAGAACCAGGGAACATTTGACTGTGTTTCTGTGTTCGACTGACCGCCCATGAGTTCCCTAAAGGACGAGGGAGGAAGAGAGAAAAGAAAAGGAAGTGAAGGAAGAAGAAAGAAAAGAGCTGACAGGACACATCTGAAAGGGAAAAGATAGATTGGTCGGCACTATTGAAATAAACAGATTGGAAAATTGGAGGGAGGGACACACACAGCGAGAGAGAGAGAGGGAGAGAGAGAGAATGTACCATCCAGTCTTTGTTCCTTTGCATGTGGGTGTGCACACACTAGACACACACATACGTCAGGCTGCCATAACTCATCATCATCCCACAAAAAAAAGAGAGAGAGAGAGAAAGAGAGGCGTCTTGCAGTTATCAGCACAATACAAACAACAACACAGTTTAGTCTGTCAGGTCACATCGAGATGGAGTTACGGCAACATGCAGATTTAGATTGCGCTACCTTTTCCCCCCCAACACATCTCCATAAACGCTGCTATTTCTGCCGTTATGATGTCACCGTGAGACACTATACATTTACAGTAGTGCATCTCTGATGGAATTAGATGGGAGCTCCACCGATGCAGCAACTGCCATTTATTTCATTTGCATACTATTACAGCCGTTCAGTTTCGATTTGACATTTCGCTCGGGTAGCTGTAGGCGGATATTTGTACGGTCACGGCCCAAAGCCTTACTAAAGATAGATGAGAGAAAGATTCGTCAGACTAAATTTGCGGGCTCTTCTGCTCACGCTGCGTATGACACGGTTAGCGGCTGAGGGGATGTTTGTGCGCCGTCCGTCCGTCCGCGCGTCCGCCGCGTGTGTGTGTGTGTGTTCTTTGTTTCGCGCATGTGCGAGTCTTGGTCACACGAGGCCTCTCTGTCGGGCATGTTCTGTTTTTAACTATCCGTCCACACCCTTCAGAAAAAGAGAGGGAGAAAGAGACTGGGCCTGTCCGAATACATTACAGTAACCATTTGGAAGACAGTAGGAAAGAGAGGACAGGAGGGAAGAAAGTGGGACACAACAACAAGCCGTGGGCACTCACTCCGTGACACTCCGACTGTCCAATATGATCACTGCCTTTGTAATGCTGCATAATCCCACATTCTTCAACAGTGTGTGTCAGCGCTGCTGCTGACTGCAGCTCTTCTAGGTAACCACGTATTTTATGGGTGTAAAAAGGGGTTGCATATTTAAAAATTATCTACATACATTGATATGAGGCTGGCAGGGATTACATTAGAGGTGATTAGTTGATTAATCCATTAGTTGATCAAGCAGAATTTTTTACAAATGACTGATTATTCACCTGTTGTCCCAGCTGTCCAGTTAAGATACACCCCCAGGTTGAACTGTGATATTTGTTGTGCTTTCGACCCTGACATACAAAGGTCAAATCTCGTCTGCTTTTTAAAGGAATAGTTCAACATTTTTAGAAGTACAATTATTCGCTAACTTTCAGAGAGCTACATGAGAATATCAAAAGTAATAGGTGTATTTTAGAATTTTAAAACGGACATTCCCATTCAAATCAACGTAACGGGACAGTCAGAGAGGCGGCTATTGTCATTGAAAGTCACGGACTTACTGAGGCGAGGTTTTGCAGTAACAACTAAAACGAGCAGTGCAGTAGTAAGTCCCGTTACGAAGCATTACACAGTAAATGAGTCAAATTTAACAACGTAATGCTTCATCTTTACACTCTTTTGTCACAGCATAGAAAAGCACATTGCTATCGCTAGATCAGTGACGATTTTTTGTTCGGCTCACTTTCTGTAACCAGTGTAGCATTAAAGCTAGCTGGCTTGCTCATTTCGCCATGCTTTAATCATAGACTGTATACAAGAAGTGGACGTAATCACCGTGATGTCACCCCTTGGTTTGTGGACTGCCGTTTTGAAGCCTCAAGTTCAGCATTTTTGGCCGTCGCCATCTTGGTTTTTTGCAACCAGAAGTGACACAAAAGGGTGGCGCTAAGTACAACCGAACGCTGAATAAGACATTTTTAGGTGACCAAAATGTTACTTTCACAGTGTGTTTGAAAGTTAATTGTAAGACGAAAAACACGGACAACTCCCAGACCGGAGAACGCAGCGGTAGCGACCTGTCAATCACAAGGTAGCCACGTCCTAAAGCATCCCCTGCTTTATGGTCTGTTTGACTCTAAATGGGATCATCATTTACTAAATGAACATCATGCTGTATTGAAGAAGACTTGAAACTAGCGATTGAGACCATAAACTCATGTTTACAATGTTTACTGAGGTAATAAACCAAGTGAGGAGTAGAGTCATTTTCTCATAGACTTCTATACAATCAGACTTCTTTTTTGCAAGGTTGCCCCCCTGGCTTTAATGCTACGCTGGTTACAAAAATGAGCTGAACAGTGGGCTGGTGGCGAACGGCAGCGCTGGGTCTAACAGTCCCTCCGCCTCACTCGCCACCGCTCCAGAGAAGGACAAGCTACCTAACTCACCTACCTAACTGACACATGTTAACAACTAACAACATTCGCCATTTATTTTTGTACGAGTCAAATGACCACAGAAAACAGTTCAATGTCCGTCCGAAAGAAGGTGAATAAGCGTATTTCCCAATTGTCTTTAATTTTCTCTATTTTAGCTGAGCTGGCCATGTAAATAAGGATTTTACTATCATTTTTAGATAGCTTCTGCTCCTGTATACATGAATGCTTAAAGTTAGCTTCTTTTTTTATTTTTAACGCTTCAAGATGCCCTCTTTTTTTGTCTCCCTAGACACAGAGGCGGAGAGGAACGCACTGAAAGAGCACGTCTACCCCAAACTACGAGACTTCTGCAGGGAGAACTATGGGATTGAATTCCAGGTAACATTCCCCCTTCTTTCTACCTCGATTTCTCCTCTGATTTTTTTTTTCTTTCCTTTCCTTTCCTACCTCCCTCCAGCTCAAGGAGCCTATAACTTCCAGAACAGTAGTTTGCCAGTACTGACTCTTAAGTGCCTCCAAATCTACACCGCGGCTTACACATTGCCTGGAGGGGCCCCCAGGGCGTCACGCAGAGGTCTCTGTCCCTTTAAGCGGACAGAAGGCCAGCAGAGATAAGGCTTCAAATGAGTGAAGGCTGGTACAAATCTAGCTGCGGATAAGGCAGCGTGATGCGAGGACCTTCCCTTTGTTGTTGTCGGAGAATTGCAAGCGTTTCTCCCCGCGGTGTCCACCGATCGGGATCATTTGCATTGCAAATCAGCAACGCTGCACGCGGAGAGAGATTGCTATCAGAGGGTTTGTTTGTTTAACAAATCCAGGAGAGCCCTCGAGTCAGGGGGAGATTTCTGCCGTAGATTGTTCCTGGAAAGGATTTGAGGAGACTTGTGACCCCCTGAATTGTTTCGCAAAGCTGCAGTCAGCAGGGTGTCTGCAGCTAATTCCGCTTTCACGCGAAGAATGTTTGGATCATAAACAGCTCCGAGCACATACCGTCTAAAAGGTGCTATAACAAGACTAAATACAATAGTGGTTACAGTTAGAATACCTCCCATGTATGCACAGGGCTTGGCCAGACCTTTACAGGGTCTTGGATTAAAGACTCTGGCTCTCCTGTTTTTAAATCATCGCCATATTATTCGAGTAAGAAAACAAACTAAACTTCGAAGAAAGTAGAACCACACTCATTTTCAGCAGGCTTAAAGCTATGGTTCTTCAAGAAAAGTTGGTTATATTAGTTGAAATTCTCATTACATTTCCAAAAGCAATCAATAAATCAAATGCTCTGACAAAATAATGAAAGAAATTCTGAATATGTGGCCCGCTGCAGGACTGTAATAAGCCCGTCCAATCATTGCATTCAGCCCGTATGGCTGCAACAGGAAATAGCAATGTGCAAAATATGTACATGTGTTTGAGTAACTAATGGCAGTCGGATTGAATCAGTTTTGGAATATATTTGTGTGTAGGCCGAGGGTTCTTATAATAGTGGCCTGATTGGAGGACTTGGAATGAGTTGTGAAGGACGTGTGATGAGGGTTGTTTCATGTCTAAAAGGTTAAATAAAGGAAATATTCTCTCTCTTGCTGTGCACAAGTTGAATGTTTCCCACTTGAGTCGGATGCACAAGCAGAAGCTAATAAAAATAGATTATTGATACCAAATCTAAGTCATTGTTTAAATCTTTTTTGTTGCGTTGTTGCTGTTGTTTCACAAAATTCTGTTGAAATGGTTTCGTGAGGAGACTCACCAATGAATGGGAGGAATAATTAACCATTCAATATATAGCTTCCAAAGCACCATATAAGCAGATTCTCCACAGACTTGTGAACCAGTGTTTAATGACAAGCACCTACTGCCAGTTGCAAGAATTAAAATACTATTATTACAAGCATTAATTGTATAAAGTCAAAGGGTGAAAGGTGCGGTAACTAAACAGAAAGATCTCACCGATTCCCTCAAATGTCTGCGTGTGACAGAGAAGTGCGAGATAATGCAGGACGAGCCGGGGCAGAGACGTTTTGGCTCCGGTATCCGTGGCCACGTGTCTGTCTGGTGATTCAGCTCTCTGTGACGAAGCGTGAGCTGAAATGATTATGCAGAAGGCCTGGGAGTTTATACTATGACTCACTTAGTCTCCCCTCCTCCTCTTCCTCCTCTATCCGAACCCCCCCCCCACTCCTCATCCCGCACCCACCCACGCAATGTGAGAATTGGCACCTTGGCTAAAACGACAGTTTACTGGAGCTTGAAAGCGTTTTTTCTTACGTACGGCATGTCGTCGTAGCCCAAGTAGATTATTTTTCTGGTTCATTTTTTTTTTTTTGCTTGGATTTGTAATTTATGCGTGATCCCCGCCTCCCCTTTCACACACACACTCCGTCTTCTCACACACACACATCCGCTGGCACACACTGACACACATATGCCAAGCTGATGAAACCCAATTCTTTCACCGGTCCCTCATCGCTTGACTCAGTTTCCATCCAGAACGCTCGCTTGAGAGTACGGAGAGGGGGATCGCGGGAGACGGAGAGAGGGATGGAGGGCGCGGAAATCCGGCCCAGGGGTCAAGGGCTGCGTCCTCATTCAGTCAGCGCACAGCGGTGACGAGGGGGATCAGGCTCCGTGATCCCTTTTTTTACCATTTCTATCCCCATGTTTCCTTTCTCTTTCATCACTCATATGCTCACTTCGTTGTGTAAATTACACAAAACAGACACACGTAAAGATCAGGGGTCGGACAAGGTTTTCAAGCTCGGTTGGTCAGCACCTCTTTATTCAGTCTCAGAACACTAGTCTCAAATTGGACCCAGCCAAGGGGTCCTAATTAATTGAATCAGGTAGGCTCCTGTTGTATCGACACTTATCTCGGGTCCAACACCTGAACGGAGACGATAGTGGGACGCATGCTGCATTAGAATCATCTCAGGAGTAAAGTGTGTTTGTGACGCGAGGCAGAGAGTGTGAACTGTGCTTCGCGAGGTGAAATGACATGAATTACTGCTCTTTCGACCATGGCTCCTTGTTAATTGGTGGCGCATCGTGCTGCTGCCAGTGTTCCCTCTCTTTTTTGGACCATATTTTGCATTGGGCCTAATTATCCTCAGGATTTATTCGGATTGGCTCGGGTCTCTTTCTTTGAATATTAATTGATTTATTTCTTATCAGGTTTGGGTAGATTTTTCTTATAATTAATGGATCGATTGTATTACATATATTAGGTTTTTTTTTTTAGTGGCTTGGCAGGCTCCTGAGCATAGACTTTATGTAAGAAGTGGACGTAGTCACCATGACGTCACCCATTGGTTTGTGGGCTGCCGATTGAAGCCTCGAGTTCGGCATTTTGGCCGTCGTCATCTTGGTTTTTTGCAATCAGAAGTGACATGAGAGGGTCGAACTAAGTACAACCGAACGCTGAATAAGACATTTATAGGCAACCGAAGTGTTACAATTAACTTTTGATGAACTGAAAACACACTGTGAGACAGTTAAAGTTCTAAGACTGACAACTCCCAGACCGGACAACGCCGTGGTAGCGACCTGTCAATCACAAAGTAGCCACGCCCTAAAGCATACCCTGCTTTATGGTCTGTTTGACTCTAAATGGGACCATAATTTACTAAATGAACATCATGCTGTATTGAAGAAGACTTGAAACTAGTGATTGAGACCATAAACTCATGTTTACAATGTTTACTGAGGTAATAAATCAAGAGAGAAGTAGGCTCATTTCCTCATAGACTTCTATACAATCAGACTTCTTTTTTGCAACCAGAGGAGTCGCCCCCTGCTGGCTATTAGAAAGAATGCAAGTTTAAAGCATTGGCTTCACTTTTCAGACCCGGAGGTTGCCCCACTAGTTGTTTGTTACTGTGCATTGGCGACCAAACTAGTGTCCCCTTTAGTGGTTAATAAAGTCATCCATTTATCCTTTTTTTTTTCAGCCAGGACACATTACTATGAAGAGAGTTTGGTTTTAGATGGAGCAAGTTTATTGTTGGAGCACCTGATAACGGCAGAGCTCATTAAACTGGTTTTGGTGATGTGGAGCTGAAAATACATCTTTAGCATATATTAAAAGTGGAAGAAATTTAATTAAAAAGCAGAATTTTGTCTAGATTACATATAAACTTTATTTCAATTGCATTTCGATAATTATATATTTCAACTTGTAGCAGGTTGTAAAAGGTCTCCTGGATATATTTCTTGCAAAAAGCAGTACAAAAGTGGCTAGATGCTACCACCGCACCACAGTTGCAGCGGCTGCTTTACTTCCACTTCCTATTATCTTAACCCATCTTGAATTTCTTAGACTCATAAATCATCTTGTTACAATACAATCACCTCCTCCCACATGCAGGATTTAAACTGAATCTCGGGGTTACTGGAAGCAGCTCTGTTAATAATGTGGTCGGACCTCTCTATGGTTGCCAAACTCACTGACCGTCACACACACACACACACACACACACACACACTCAGACAGTGCAATTATAATAAAAGTTTCCTGGCCGCAGCTGTGAGATTCTGTTCAGCGGCTGTCACTCCGACGTCTTTTGCGACTCAAAACACAAGATGGGGAGATGACATTTCACGAAGATTTTTTAAAAAAGCCTTTTCATGTAGTCCATTATGCTTGCACTTTTTAAAAGGCGGGAATACGTCTGTCAATTTGTCAAAAAAGACGCAGTGCTCTTAGAATATGTCACCCACTTAAAAATATAATAGCTAATAATTTCGGTGAAAATGTATTTTCAACTCTAACTATTTATTTTTGCTGTGTTTTCAGACTGATATTTCTAAGATGAATAACTTTAAAGGGAGAACTGTTCACAGCGTGACGTATTCATCACTCTTCCATCTGTTTACCTTGCTGCCATTTTGCTCAATTTGTGTCTCTCATTCTTGCCCAGTCTGTTTCTTTCCCTCCTTGGCAGTCGGCCATCGTCTCCATTCACTGTCCTGCTCTGACACGGTTGTTTTTTTTTCCTCTATTCAGTCTACAGAAACATATCAACATGCCAACTGCCTCCACAGGAGTGATGCTGACAATCAGCTTAGATAATCAAAAAACAAATATGAAATGCCTCTAAGGTTTCCGTTACACTGTGTTTTGTAAATTGGAGAAATATTCGTTCGTATTACTGTCACCGTGATGATTATATTATATTATATTATTCAACCCCGTCAGTTTATCCGTGTTCAGCAGGATACCACAGAAAACATCGGTGACATTTGATGGACAGATAGGCCTGGGGAAAAAACACAAAATCATGACGTGATGTTTTTTTCAGTGTTGTTATCCATAACTATAAAGCATAGAGACGTGTTTCTTGTAGAAACAGACTTAATAATATTGTTAATATATTGAGAGATATTCAAAAAATTACAAATAATTAAAAAAAAGATCTTTAAAGTTGAGATGAAATGGGAAAAATGCCCTTTTTTTAACCCTTTAGGATCACACCCCTAGTCATATTGTGCACTTATTTAACAATATATTAAAATATATATATATCTTTGTATTTATATATTAAAATTAGGGCTGTAAATCGATTAAAATATTTAATATTTAATTAAAAATGAATCACACATTTTCTATCTGTTCAAAATGTACCTTAAAGAGAGATTTGTCAAGTATTTAATTCTCTTATCAACATGGGAGGGGGCAAATATGCTTGCTCTATGCAAATGTATGTATATATTTATTATTGGAAATCAATTAACAACACAAAACAATGACAAATATTGTCCAGAAACCCTCACAGGTACTGCATTTAGCATACATAATATGCTTAAATCATAACATGGCAAACTGCAGCCCAACAGGCAACAACAGCTGTCAGTGTGTCAGTGTGCTGACTTGACTATCACTTGCCCCAAACTGCATGTGATTATCAGAAAGTGGGCATGTCTGTAAAGGGGAGACTCGTGGGATATCTTGAGGTCAACATAAGGAGCGTGTCCTCTTCACCGAGTCCGCCATGTTCCTACAGTAGCCCAGAACGGACAAACCAAACGCTGTTAACTTTACCTGCATGGGCCGGAGTCGATAACGTTACTCGTTCCCGTCGCCGCCACTCTCTCTCTCTCTCTTGCTTCACCACTCACTTCCCACGTACACACACACTCTCTACGCACTGGCTCTGCTCCAAATGGCTCTAGAGAGGGACATTCGCATTTTCGCGTTGGCCACCATAGCTCTCCAACACGCTTGGCACACGGGAAAGGCTTGCAATCTCCTCACCTCACCGCTAGATACCGCCAGATCCTACACGCTGCACCTTTAAATCCCTCTTGTAACTGTACATCACTCAAATATTCCGATTCACTGGGACTTTAAGTGTAATCGTACAATGCTGTATATTTCACATTCATTTTGAGAGGGATCTAATAACACCTACACTTTTTTCAACCGGTGAGTTAACAACGCAACAAAGTGTCTCCTAGTCAGTCTGGCCGGCGGGTAAAAGAAAGCTGAAGTGAGCAAAGACCGCTCAAGGGCTAGAAGTGTGGGTGAAACAGAGCGATGTTATACACCAAATGATATACTGCAGGCAATGTGATTAAAGAAATGAACGGCCTCAGAGCAACTGGTTCCCTGCGTGCCAGCAGTGTGTTTACGCCATTACAGTATATGCTGTCGGGTTTGTGCTCGGTTTTAATGCAAAAAAAGGCCTGTATGCCCCAGGATATTCAGTTTCTTCATCGATTTGAAAATGCATACATTTCATTTTAGCATAACAGCGGAAACTTCCTCATTGGCTGAACTACAGGGCAGCTGAGAGATGAGAATATGTAGAAGTAGTGTTGACTCTTTGACTCTACTCGTATGGCTCCCATGAATTTTAAAAGAACATTTTAATCAAGTCTGGCAGGTATCCTGACAGCACAATCAAAGTATAAAGATTGATCGGTCGACATTGGCTGCAGAGAAAATGGGAACAATAGAATTTGATGTCTTTTCTTGAACTTTCTGTACATAGTGCATTCTCAAAGAAGTTTTAGAAGTGTTGGCAATTTGCAGTCTGCGGTATGCACCGGCTGGTGAATTGGTCAACACTCGGTTGTGATTAGTTTTTTTCTTGCTGGTTTTCTTATTAGTTTGTGGAGCTTCCAAGTTATGTCTGCTCCCATTTAACTCTCAAGCACCTCCATCTGGCGTGGAGATGTCAAGTCACATTAAGAATGCTGGTTCTAAAGCTGTGATCCCCTAAAAAAAAAAAAAAAATCACAAAATTTGCTTTCATTTAAAGAGATAGTTCAGTTGTTTTGAAGTGGGGTTGTATGAGGTTCTTATGCATAGTCGGAGTATTACCTACAGTAGATGACGGTCGGTTCGCCCCCAGTTTGGAGAAGCAGACAGGAGTTACCGCACAGAAGCAAAGCAATGTACTGCTGTGGACGGGGCCGGCAGCAAAACATATTATAGCCACCTAAAAGAAAGGCCCACCTAAAAAAATCAATATCAGTTACTATATTTAGAATATTTTCACAGCTTTACATTGCCATGACACAGCTATACAGTCTATGTTTCTAATGGGAACTGAAGCCGTTATCTATGCTCTCGCCAAAGCAACCACCAGACTCAATTGAAAAAACAGTAATTTTACCTTGCAGAACACAGGAGCTGTTGGTCTACTTCTGCCTCGATCTGTTAGTTTGTTTGTGTTAATATGTGACTTTGGTAAGTTCGGTTTCACCAAAGTCACACAACAGCACAAACAAACTAACCGATCAAGGCAGCGGTGGACCACTGTGTTCTGCAAGGTAAAATGACAGTTTTTTCAATAGAGTCTGGTGTCTTTGGCGAGAGCGTAGATGGATACAACGGCTTCAGTTCCCCATCGGAAATGTCTGTCTGACGGCAAGGTAAACTGGTGAAAATATTCTAAATATAGCGTACGCTTAAACTGATATTGATTTTTTTTAGGCGGCTAAAATACGTTTTACTGCCAGCCCCGTCCACAGCAGTACATTGCTTTGCTTCCGTGTCAGTACTCCTGTCTGTTTCTCCAAACTGGAGGCGTGCCGACTGTCATCTACTGTAGGTAATACACTGACTATGGATAAGAACCTCAAACAACCCCACTTCAAATCACCTGAACTATCCCTTTAAGGGCACGATCAGCAGTAGAGTTACTTTCAAGCATCTTCCGCTATGAAAAATGTTATCTCCCTGAGTAGCTCTATGAATAAGAGGTCTGCTCCCTCCACTGCTGGGTGCCTCATTATAGCCACCTCGAGTCACGTGATCTCATTACCTCATGTCTTTGACCGGCTCTTAACCTTAACTTGCCACGGTTGAGCTGCAACGTCTGAAAACACCGCGCCGCAATTACCCCCGTGTGTCAGAGCTCGACAGGTTCTCTCGAAAGGCATGCATGTGAAATTTCCTCTCTCCGGCGCTCATCATCGACAACCTGAATCAACTCTTTTTTTTTAGATTCGCAAAGTGGAATTTGACCTCTTATCAAAGCAGGCCGACTATTGAAATAAGTTAAGTAAGACATAGCATTAAGAGATCTAACATTAAGGTCTAAATCCCTGCTTAACCTCTCCTTCCTGTGATTTGCCTTTGCCGGGTTTTAAATGTATTTCATATCACTGCAGAATTTTCATATTTGGCCACAGATTTGCTGCTTAAACCTGCACTTTCCTTGAGCGCCGAGAAAGCCGTATTCATCAAACATTCTTAGAGATTTACTACATGTTCCTGATAAAAATTGCCCGCAGTAGAGAGCTTAAGATATATTTATGTTGGCACCGTATCTATTTTTACTGTTGTTGTTTTTGCCTGAGAGTCTCTGGTGGTGTTGGTGGGGGGTTCTCTGCCTTTTCCCCCCCGCCTGATTTCATGCCCTTTCTTCCTGGGCATCTTGGGCATAATCCCAAAGTCTAATAGTCTAACATTCAATAAATAAAAAAAGACTTCTCCTGCACTTGACCCGCCATGGGCAAAAGCCTTCCAAGGGCATTTAGAAAGCTGCTTAGCAGAAGCTGCTCCGGCTCTTACGTAAGCAACGGCGCCCCCACTACTAGTGGGAGAAAGAGAGAAAGAGTGTGTGTGTGTGCAGGGGGGGGGAGTAATCAGAGAGAGGAGAAGCAAAGACGAAGGAGAAGTTGGCGTGAGAGAAAAAGAGAGGAGGGTGAAAAGACGCAAGAAAAACAGTCCCACAGGAATCCTCATCTTCTTCGTTAAAAATAATCCCTCGTCCAAATACTTTCCCCTTTACTTCATTTACGTGTCCATGCCTATTTCGGATAAACACTCCTCGTATGTTTCTCCCCTTTTCTCCCCTTTTCTCCCCGTCATCCATCCCTCCATACTCCGGCGAAGCGCAGCGGGGGCAAATTTAATCAGTGTATCCTCCCCACACACACGCACGCGGTGAATGGATGTCTTTTAATTACCGCGCATCCTCCCAGTCACCTGCTGGAACCCAGTAGAAAACCCAGTATCGTAATCTGGGGGCGCTCATCTCACTTCGCTCATCTTCCCCCCCCCCTCCCTCCGCTCTTTGTCAACACAGGGCCGATTGCAGTCTCCCACACATTGTGCGTTGGAAGTAGATTAGTGACACTGATACACAATGACTGATGTGCTAAAGCAATGAGTTTTCCACAACAGTGAGGGGATGCTTATCGTGTGAGTGGGAGAGTTTTCTTCTCCAAAGTAAAAGCCTTTTGGTGGTTCAGAATAATGGAGAGAGGCTTATAACTATCACCCAATCAGCCCAGTTGTACAGTTTCTATCCCGCAACCACTCTTGGTGTCATTTATATCTCTGTTGGTACAGTCGTACTGCCAAAAAAACTGGTTTAGATCTACAGAAAATACATCTTTGATAATCAATTAATCATTTTAGTCATTTATAAAGCAAGAAATGCCAAAGATCCTCTCCGTTTTACATCATTTAGAGCTAAAACAATGGTTTGTTTAAACATAAACCATCTGAGAAGGCGTCCCTGGAAACTTTTTGGAAAAGGGAAGGCACTTTAAAAATACTTGGCAGGTGATTGGGTGAACCATCTGTCAATCAAACTCATGCCGAAGCCAGTCGGGAGAAGAGCGAAAACATCTTTTCTCTTCTTTCAATTAAGAGATACTGTCCAGTTCTGATAGAACTGATGCCAGTATCTACGCTAACCTCTTCAGGAGACGCCACTTTTGTTGAGAACGAACAGTCGCTCTTCCGTGTCGCCTCACAAACGCCTAAGCCACGCCCCGTAGCTGCCAGTAGTTCCTCACACGACCCTGATTGGTTCGTGGATGGTTGCGATATGGTTTACAGGATAGGAAATCAAAGAAATATGTATTTTTTCGCTTTCTAGTGTTTGCTTGTTTTTCCATAATGGGAGTAATAATAACCCTTCGGTTGATAAACGTACAGTATGCAGCCTGCGGACTCGCAACTACACCAGTGTATCCTCATGCAACGCTTCGTATGATATCTATCGTGCGTTTTCCTACGAATGTCCAGCACCACGTGTTCGTTCGTTACATGCATACAGTCTTTTTCAAAATAAACTTCCGTCTTCACAGAAAACAACTTGGTTAGGTTTAGGAAAAGATCGTGGTTTGGGTTAAAATAACTACAGAAGTGGCGTAGCTTAAGTACGGAAATTACATGACAAATAAATCAACATTGACTTCTGGTTGTACACGGGGTACAAACACCGATCTCCTGGGCGAAAGGCCGGTGTTTTTTGACCCATCCGTCCACCCCGACCTCTTCCCTACGCTGCATTTGTTGCTCTTTATACCTCCTTGTTTGCGATAACGTGGATTGAATACAAATTTACTTCATAGGCTATACAGTATATGAATTACTGTGAATTATTTATAGCTACGAAACGGTGTATGAGAACAGCCTGACAACACATAGCTTTGTTTTAAGGTATTAAAAGGCAAAACGTTTGGTAGCTACTGGAATAATTGATAATGAAGATGTGTGTTAGTGGTAGCCTGAGGCTGTGGAGGGAAATATGCAGCCAGTTTGTCGTAGCAGTAAGACAGCTGCTCACAGGTGCACAACAACGATCAAGCAGATGAGCCGAGGCATAGCTCCGGCACTCCTGCTGCTCCCACCGATAGTGGGAGAGGCCAATATCTCCCCGACCGTCAAGTCCCACACTCTCAATTTCAGCGCCATCCGGTTATATGGGGGCTGCCAGTCGACGCTGTTCTCTGCCACACTGCGGATGTGTCAGTCACTGTGCCAGGCTAAACTCATTTGAGCCAGCTAGTCTGGTGAGCAGCAGAGCATGAAGGAAGAGGGAAGCTGAATAACTGCACCTCATCCCCCCCTGCTACTTTTTACTCCTCAAACACTGTCATCAGGGAGACGGACTAGCGGAATCGATAGCTATAAGAGAGAAGAAGGAGAAGAATTACGTGACCATGCACATTCATTTATTTTAAACCCGAGGCTATCAGGAATAGTGTATCTTATTGTAAGCCAACATCAGGCTCCAAAACAGTAATGGCTTTAGTTCAACTGATTTTAGAGTGTACTATAAGCCTGCTGATCCCCATTTGAGCTTTTGATTAATTATACTTTGTTGTGTTTGTAAAACCCCAAACTTGGCATCAGGTTCTTTTCCTTTAAATTCCCTTAAATACAATACGCTTCTCTGCTCAACTGTTTTAGTTTTTTTTCTCAACTAAGTTTGTTCAATTTCAGTGTGTGCATGTAATCTGACCACCCTGCATTTGCAGTTGTAATTAAACAATGTGTTTTTGCAAGTTGTGCGATTACAGTAAAAGCTGTTTTGCAAGAGCTCAAAATGTATCTTGTAAGTGCTCTCCTGCAAAACAGCAACGTCTCTCAGTGAAACAGCAAGTGCATAACCTTGTTTTTCTAAAAGGAAAATCTATCATTTACTTGCTCTTTTGCGAGTTGAGGAAGAAGGTTGGGTATAGACTGTGTATAAGAAGTGGATGTAGTCACCGTGACGTCGCCCACTGGTTTGTGGACTGCTGTTTTTGAAGCCTCGAGTTCGACATTTTGGCCGTAGTGACACGAGAGGGTGGAGTGAAGTACAGACCGAACGCTGGATAAGACATTTTTTAGGCGACCAAAATGTTACAATTAACTTTCATGAATTGAAAAACACACTGTGAAAGGGTTAAAGTTGTAAGACGAAAACACGGACAACTCCCTGACTGGACAACGCTGTGGTAGCGTCCTGTCAATCACAAGGTAGCCACGCCCTAAAGCAGTGGACTAGTTCCCATGGGTCCCCAGAAAAATGGGAATGGTTTATTTTCACTATTTAATTCACTAATAAAAGTGAGCCCAATGTCAGTAAAAGTCATAAAAGTGACTATTCTGATCAGGTTTCACTTCTTCAGCTGTAGCTGACAACTATAATTCTGGTCTTAATCATATCTAACAACCAAAATCTTTTCAGATGGAGGTCCCTGAAGCGAAATCTTATCAAATGGGGGTCCGTGACCTATGTGTATCAATTTAGGGATCTTTCACACAAAGAAGGTTGAGAACCACTGCCCTAAAGCATCCGCTGCTTTATGGTCTATTTGACTCTAAATGGGATCATCATTTACTAAATGAACATCATGCTGTATTGAAGAAGACTTGAAACTAGAGATTGAGACCATAAACTGATGTTTACAATGTTTACTGAGGTAATAAAACAAGTGAGAAGTACAGTCATTACATCTTTTTTCTAACCAGAGGAGTCGCCCCCTGCTGGCTGTTAGAAAGAATGCAAGTTTAAGGCACTTCTGCATTGGCTTCACTTTTCTATTTCTTGTCTATAGTAGAAAAAGAAAGCAAGAAAACCTTATCTATTCAGAGGTGTAGGAGAAAGATTCCGCCACACTGAATACATTTAATTCGTCTTTTTTGCTCTCATTAGAACGTACAATGACTCTTGGCTAAATGTTGGTGTGTTTCCAGGTGGTGGACCTGTACTGGGGCGCCGACCCAGAGGAGTGGGACAGTCCGGAGCTGCAGCGACTCAGGATGAAGCTCCTGGAGGAATGTCTAAAGACCTCAGCGGGGCCGTGTTTTGTCGTAAGTGTCACACACACCACACACACAGGTTACAGTTTAGAAAGTGTCATGGATTTGATATGGTCTGTGTGGACGTTATCTAAGTTCACGCTTCTGTGTGTCCAGAAAATCTGTTAAATCAGTTGTCTGCTTCAGTATTTCCCACCATCCCCTCTCTATCTCATTACATGGCTCTAAAGCTGGATTGTTCCCAGGCTGTTTGCTTTTGAGGATCTAATAGCTGCGTGAAACTGTACCTTATAAGAGTGAAATCTGATTTTCTCACAGACTTGTCGCTGCATGGTCGCATTTGAAAAATAACACTGCAACTTTTGAAGTCTGTGTCTATTCTGTTGACAGTAGATAAAGAAGTATATGATGTAGAATCTTGCACGTGCAGTGCTTTGATAATAGTTGATTAGGTTTGTTAGGGTGCTGAAAATGGCAATAACTTCATCACTTCAGTAAATAATAGATTTTCATTCATGCTACCTGATTGGTTGGTGATATTTCACCTGATTCCACCGTTATCTGGCCATTAAATAGGCATTATTGGACGCTATTAGCACTATAGATGTGGGGCCTACTAGGTGGATATTTTCACTGTAAAAAAACAGCAACAAATGTGAAACAACTTCACAAACGACATCATCTTAAGTGCAAGCGTGAAGAAAGTATCTCATCTTGGGCCATCATATTGGAAACACTGAAAATCCACGCTAAAGCTAAAATTACACTTGTATGAATGAGTAATGTGAAGACCTTTGCAAGGAGAGAGAGAGAGAGAGAGACAGAGAGTGGCGTGGCGCGTAATTATGGCTGACATCTCCATGATCTCTTTTAGATAATTTTAGGTCACATAAAAAAAAAAAAGAAAAAAAGAAGAGTCAGGCGCGAGGAAGGAAAGAGGAGTGAAGAGAGGAAGACGACGGGAGGAGAAATTGATGGTGAATTATTCAAATGGAACAGATCCGTTTCCAGAGGTTGAAAATTGAGGTGAAAAGATCACAGGGAGACGTAATGCATTATGGGTAGGACGGGAGCCCTGGTCTGCGGGGAGCGTAATCTCTTTCCCCCAGACGGAGTTTGCTGTTTTCTTCTCCTTCCAAGCTCATTCACAAGTTGTTGTTCTCTTTCTATAAACACACTTTTCACTGCAAAACATGCGCGGCTTAATGATTCATTCTGGCTTATTATCCAGTGGAGTGGTGCTCCTTATATCAGGCCAGTATTCAACTGCTTCAGAAACTAGAGGAAGTAAGTACAGTATCTCACAAAAAGAGTGGATTTGTTTGGCTGCTGCACAGTTTTTAGTTTTGAAAAAAAAAATTTGGAATACACATGAAACAAGGGGTGTGTATGGTTATATATGATATTTGGCTCCCAACTCATCACTCCTCACAAGCACAGATCAACCTCAGTACAGCAGAGGACTGATGAGAATAAACTCATCCCTCAATTTTACCACATTAACCACAATTATAGTTGCGTCAAAAACTAACTACTGCTGCTATGGCTAAGGCTGACCCCAATATGACAACTATTAGGACTTTTAAGAAATTTAAACATGCACTATCTGCCTTTAAACATGCACTATCTACCTTTTAACATGCACTATCTGGCGCACTTTACACTCACTTTACACTATACATCCTATATACCACTTTATTGCTGACTGCACATATGTACATATTACATTTATTTATTTATTTATTGCACATTCTACATTTATTTATTGACGGACTGTACACACTATGTTCACCCATTCACTCTTTATCTTGTCTTTATAATTGTTGTATACCTTTTACCTCTCCTGTGTTTCACTCTGTTTGCTGATGTTGCTGCTTTGACACCTGAATTTCCCTCTGGGGATTAATAAAGATTCATCTTATCTTATCTTATCTTATTTAGTAGACAAAAAAAGTATGTTTTTTATTTTGTTGTTTGTTATTTTATTTTTTATTATGTCCTGAAACCTTAGTATGAAACGAATAGTACCCAAACTGCATACTATTTAAGGCGAAACATTACAGTATGCAAACGCTGGACACTACGACGGCATACATATCCCACAATGCAATGCGGTAGTGACAACAACATTCATAACAGACGTTGACGGACGGCTCTGTAACGTCAACAACGCTTCACTTTAGGTGCAAGTATAATATTTCACTTTGTAATATATTATTATCTGTAATATAGTCTTTAAATTAGTTCAAACTTTTGATTTTCACAATATCGTCGTTTTGGTCACGTGAGGTTGGCACGGGTTGCCATGGTTACACGTCTCCAAGCAGCAAAGATGCTCTCAGGAAGTGACGACGTAAATTAATGGCGTCTGAAAAAGATACATACTGCTGTTTATTATTCACGCAAAAGTATGTTTTAGGGCGCTGCAAAAGTGCATTTTTGCGATATTAGAATTTATGCCATCTCCTTGACAACTAAGAAAACTTCACCTGCTGATGGAGAGCATGAGAAAGCTCCAGAAAAGGCAAGTAAATGAACCTATATTAATCAACAGCAAGGAAACATCATAACACACGTTGCCAAATAACAGCCATTCACCAAAAGAAAATCATTCTCAATAAATAAAATTCAACACGATATAGATTGAAGCAGGAATTAGTAGCTAGCAAAGCTATCACATCACCCACACTGCAAGAAAAGCAATACAGCAGCCAACTACTGATATCACCGGGCACACAAAGACACACACCTGAACAGAGCCAAAACACCAGGTCACAATATGTTAAGCACACGCAGCAGGAGATGTAGGAGCTTACCTTGGTGATGTACGGCAGCCAGTTGCAGCTCCAAGCAGTGACATCACAGATTGAAATGGTGCCCGGAGTAGATGTAACAAGCAGCCGACCAGGAGAGTCAGGGAACGCCGGTAGCAGCGTGGTACCAGTGCTGCTAAGCCACGTAATCAAAGTGTTAACAGGCAAGCGTTTTTAATGCTATATTAGCAGCAAATGTATGCAGCAGAGTGATCAGTGTGGTAGCAGTTTGGAAAAAGGTGGGCATGGCACTGACAGCTTGAATAGACCGCCCTCTACCTAAAGGGTGCGTTTGATATGTGTCACAGCAGCTAGAGTATATGTCAGGTGAGTGTAGCAGAAAACATCTTCTCTCTGGTCCCTACACCCTCCCACTGCGTGATGGAGTGAACTCGGTTTATAGTCACACTCACAGCTGAATGAAACACTCTTCTTTAAGGTGGAGGGTATAAATACAGCAGCAAGCTTTTGGACAAACTTTATTCTCTCTGGCAAGGAAACTGTAAATAAATATCAGAATTAGAAATACTTTATTGTACCGTGGGGGGGAAATTTAGTTATGTTTTGCTCCCGTTCTAGAATAGAAATATATATATATATATATATATATATATATATATATATAAAAATATGTATAACAAAAGTGAAAATAATAATGCTGAAAAATAGAATCTATCAATAAGTGTGTAGTAATATAAATAAATGTGAATATTTGTTTAAATATACTGTATAAATGAATGCGGTGTTAATGCCAGAGTAAACCAGATTATTACACAGCTGAATTATTGCACTAAATTATTGTAGGCTACTGTTAGGTCAGTATTGCGCAGTTGAATATATAATAAACTAGAAGTGCACTCGGAGAGCGCAGACCTCCGCCAAGGCAGGTTTCATGTACGAGAGAGCTGGGTGACGCGTCATGAACGCGTCATCAGTTTCACTGCGCATGTCTTAAAGCCTGTGGTGTTATTGCACAGGCTCAGCGGAGTTATTAAAAAAAGAATCATGATCCGGATCGCCACCAATTGTTCATTGTGCCACAATTGCTGGACGGTTATTGTATTCCACTTCCACTCCCCGCTAATTGGTATGGGATAGCACTCAATATGGCGGACCCTCCATGCAAACATGCAAACATAGTGGAAGTGGGTAGGGAGAGGGTGTAAGGGACAGATTGGAATTGAGCCTCTATCTAATCTACTGTATGTCCACACTTTCCCAGTCTGCCTTGATATTGCAACAATCATTCAGGAGTATTTCTTACAGATATTGCCTGAGTACTTTGGCATTGACCCCCTGCACTAAGAAAAGTTGCTTGCTGATAATGTTGGCAGCCTAGAAGATTTTTCTTGAGCACTTTTTTTTCCTAATGTGTTGAAGTGAAATTTGATGTCATGGCCTCTAAAGCCCATAGAGACGTTGTGTAATGCGATATTTTGGCTGTACAACGTGAGCTCAATCAGACTAAACTGGAGCTGAAATTACTAGATGTGAGTTTGAAAAGAAGCGACGCACTTTGTGCTTTTGTGGTATTCGCTGCTGTGTTGCACGCGGCAGGCGCTGATTTCATTCATCCCCGTCGGCCTTCGCCACCCTCTGCCCCTGCTGCAATTTCATCGTCTTAACCCCGTCTGACCTCCGAGCGATATCACACAACGCGCCGAGGGAAAAGCGGACGCGCGTAAACTCAGGTGCACAGCTCTTTGTTTTTTCCTCAAACACAGACACCCACACAGGCACATACAAACAGAGCATCTTGACCCGAGGCATTTTCTCCGTCATGAGATTGAGAGGTGTACTCTGACGCTTTACACCCCCCACACACACACTGAAGACACACACACACACACACACATGTATTCTATAGTGCATGTCCTCCCCATCTGGCTGCTTAAATCTTTAATGGCGTATTCTGCTCGCTAGTGAATGAAGGGTTTTTATGCAGATGAGCCCACAATAGCTCCAGTCCCATTCAGACTTGTGAGAGCCAGCTGCTGCGGTCCCCGCGGCCCGGCTCACCGTCACTGCCCCGTTTCCAGGACCGGGGAGCTCCGAGGCGGCAGCCGCAGGGTTCTTTGATCAGGGACTTGGATCCCCGTTTATGACAGTTCTGGGTTGTCTGGGACATCTCCGGAGTCCCGTTGTTTATTTTTACAGGGTGGTAGACCTAGATATATATATACGCGAGGACGGGGAACACGTCAGCAGAATTTAGGAGGGTGTTTCTGCAATAATACAGTAGGTTTTCAAACCGTGCGTGTGAGTTTGTGTGTTCTGTGCTTTCTCATTTTGCTCGCTTTCTACTCCGATGCAGCTGCTCACAGTTTCTACACACATACCATTATCATCAGGTGCCCACCTCAAATGCCCAAGTGTCATTCCCCAGCTAACACACACACACTCGGGCTGCTCGGGAATCCTAATCACGATTAAGGGAAGTCGAAATTGAAATTGAAATTCAATTAGTTGCACAGCCCTAACACGCATTCTAATATTGTACGCACAGCCGCATGGCAGCAAGAGGAGACTTCACAGAGAAGCTGATCTAGGGGGCTGCAGCCCACAACGGCTGTCACAGAGCCCACAGCGCACGGATCAGAGTGCTGGAAAAAAAGGGATGAACAGAAGAAAAGATAAGAAAGAGGAAAAAGCTGCATTGATTATTGATGTAAAGGAGGTGGGATGTGTGTTTTTTCTATTGCAGAAAAAGAAACAGATAAAAAGAGGAGAGGAGAAAAAGGGGAGGACGGGAGCTTGAAATCGGAATAACAGGTTCCCTAGAAACGCTACACAGGAAACAGAGATTGACACGCGTAGTGTAGGTGTGTTTCTGGCTGCCACAGAGGATCTGTGCAACGACTAGAAACCTCTTGATACTCCGTTTGGCACGCACATCTCAACTCATTCACCTCTACGAACCAGTCAGCGCTGTATTAGAACTTCTACGTAAAGGCAGACTCCTCATCTCAACCTAGGAATTAGGGATTTAAATCTCACCATTTCAGATTTAAAAGTGAAATTACAGCTGTAGAAACAACAAAAATTATTTTCATTTAGTGGGCAAGATGTAGAGTTGGCTTAGTTCACAAGACAGAGAGTCAGCTGTTACGTAAGCGGATTTTTATTGGACATGTCAGTCTTCCTTTATGAGCAGGAATCAATTGCAGCGAGTGTTTTTCAAAGGGCACGGCTGAACACAAGACAGGTGGCAGTGCAGCGTTGTTAAACACACACACAGAGCGAGAGAAACACACACACACCACACCACACCTGGGTGAGAGGGGGGCTTTTCTCTAACCTGTCGATGCAATAAAGCCGGTTTCCATGGCGATCGCAGGGGTTGGCATGGTGATGGTGTCATTGACCCGGAGATTAAGCATGACAATGAGCCATGACTGTTTTTTTTTTCCTTCTTCTTTCCTTTCCGCTCTCCAACCGTCTCAGATTCCCTCATGTAAAATACACTAAAACTTGATAAATGCCTCAAGGATGCGTATCGGCAAACAGCACGCAGCCACTCATCCAGTTCCTCTGCTTTTTTTTCTGTTTGCGTGGCCGTGTAGAAGGTTTACTGCATGTAAGAGGATAGCTGAGGATACGGGAGCTTTTATTTTCTCTCTGCTTCTCCTCCATTCAGCCAACATGATGTAACTGCTAACGTGATAGCCAAGACATCTTCAGTGGAAGTTGATATACACAGCTGATGTTTAAAGGAGACATATCATGCTCGTTTATAGGTTCATACTTGTATTTGGGGTTTTTACTAGAACATGTTTACATGCTTTAATTTTCAAAAATAGACATTATTTTTCTCATACTGTCTGTCTGAATATACCTGTATTCACCCTCTGTCTGAAACGCTCCGTTTTAGCGCCTGTCTCTTTAAGAAGCCGCCGCCCTGTCGTCAAAGCCCAGTCTGCTCTGATTGACTTGCGAGAAAAAATATGGTGCTCATTTAAAGGACGTTATTCTTCGTCAATAAATCCCATGAAAAGGACCAACATTGTGTCAGCACATCTCTTCGTACCTAATACTTGTCTGACTTCCCAACAGCCCTTTCAGCCCCAATCCCATTTGTTCCCGCCGAAGATGTAAATCTTTAAGAGCACAGAGTTTCATTTATATAAAAGGGTCCATTAATTTCCTGAAACAGCTGGGCACTGTAGTTTTTAGAAAACATTACTCAAACAGGAGTAGATAGGGACTAGTTTCAGCAGTGGATTAATACACATTTGCTCGTCTTGTGAGACGGTGTATGTTGGATTGACTAGTGTAATGGTTTGGCTCTTTGATTTCTAATAGTTTTCGGACAACAACATAGGTCTAATATGGTACAAAGGACAATGACTGTGACAACTATATTATAGTACTCTTTTCATGTAATTTGCTGACAATAAGAAACAATAAGGAAAGATACATTGGCAGAGCACATATGACATTGTTTCATTTTGGTACAAAACTTTTAACTGCATTGATTTCTGGTATACTTACTAGGGATGTTAAGATACCAGAAATATAGTAGCTGATAACAATACCAGTGAAAGTCCACGATTTTTGATACCAATTCGATAGCAATCATAAAAAACAAAAGTAAAACAATAAATCCCATATATTTCAACATACACTTCTTTATTACCATTTGCATACGGGTTGTTGTTAGGTCATAATTCCCTCTATTATCTATTTTATATTGCTGTGAAAACATCTCCTTCAAACAACTGTATTTATTCTCGACAAAAACTACATTATACAAGATTACATTTGAACACATCATGAAAACCTTCTTCTAATACTCATTTTTACTGAATAGAGCCTGACCGTATCATAATGTAAATCAATACCAGGACGAGAGCTAGTTAATATTAGCAGCACAGTCCTGCACGGCGCTAACAACTAATGTTGACTAGCTCTCGTCCTGCCGATTTCAACACAGATTTGTTGTTTGCAATGTAGCGTTATCAGGGAAACAATAGGTTGCGTCCCCTGGATGCAGTGATAGTGAGCTTCTACTGCGTCCCTAACACATTTTCTATCGTCTCTGGGACGACATTACTCTCGAGCCGTAACGGCACCCGCGATACTGTAGAAAAACTTCACATTTTCAGAATTTTGGCATCAACTTGGTACTGAAGTATCGGTTCTTGTGACATCCCTAATACTGCAAAAACATTATACTTGGACAATTAGAGCATACTGTATAATATCAGTATGAAATTGGCTCACTGCTCTGTGAGTGACACGTCACTGAAATTTTATTATTTCTTTGATCAGATCATCTGTTTCTTTTTTAGAGCCGTTTCTCCCTCCGCGGTGCCAAAGCTTACGCAGCAAATATCCGAACAGTCGACTGTGTGTTTCGTTGATTGATTGACCGCGTGAGTGTTTGATTTGTTGATTCATACTGTAGCTGTGTACAATATCTTAGCCGCCTCTCCCAACTGGCTCATCAGATAAAGTGCACTTAGCCGGAGTATAAAAACCCCTTCCAGGGATGAAAAACCAAAAGAGGATGGAGGGAGGGGAGTGCGGCTAAAACTGGAATTGCATTTGGCCGCTATCTGTTTTGCTATTGTCACTTTAGCCTCCTGTGTTTTTTGCACCTGCGGCTGCTAAAGTGTAATAAGAACTACTGCAACCCCTCGGTCCCCCTGCAAAAACGAGACACGTATGGACACACACACAGAGAGAGGAGTGAAGGTTCTAGCTTGTCAGCTGCCACGCTGTAATCCACTTTAGATGGCCTCATTCCAGGCCTGCTCCCTGGCTAAGACAGGGATGTTAAAAACCACCCAGCAAATATTTGGACATCTTCTACCGTTTGGCTTCGGTAAATTGGGCTGGATGACAGAAGTGACAGTGGATTACACGGAAGGGTGGAGTGATGTGAATGTGTGTTCGCATTTGAACACCTTATTTTGTCATTTTGATAGGAAACACCAGTTGGTTTTATCCTAATCTCCATCTCCACACACACACACACACACTCAGCCACTCCATTCATTCTGCTATATCACCGCGAGGCAACCTGACAGAGACTTTGTCAGCAAACTTGGAGAGTGTTTTCTCTCTCATCCTCTCACTCTCTCACACTATATGTCTCTCTCTCAGCATTACTGTGGTTCAGCTTCCATCCTCTACTGACACATCACTGCAGCACCGTGAGTCATAGAAGGCCAATCTAAAGAGGGCTGATGAGGTGACCTGCGGGGCAGCCCGGTGGTTCGAGAATCTGTTCAGTCAGGGGTCCTTAGAAAATCTAAGATGCGTCTAACCAGTCAAGTGTTTCCTGTATTATCTTATAATATTGGTAGATTTAACTCACCATCAACTCATGGCGCTATGCAGCACATTAAATATAAGCCTCAAAAGCAAATAATTTATTGCTAAATCTCGAAACAGCAACCGTAAGTAGGCTAGTAGCATGTTTGGCTAACTAGCGTGGGTGGAACTGCATTATCGAGGTCCCAGCCGAACCAATCGCGAGCCAAGCACGGCCGCAGCTTGTTAGCGAGAGAGAATCGCAGCTGTCAATAATGACGTTTTACCCTCTTTTGATAGCATCAAATAACTATGACAAATTAAAACTAAACTTATCAGAAATATGAACACTTGAACATACATCAGCGTGATAATAAGTGCCTAAAATCACAGAACCCATCTTTGGGAAAAATGTATTTGACGTGTACTTTGACTTTTGAGATTGACCCGGGATTTATGAGCTGTACTGCAGCCAGCCACCAGGGGGCAATCGAGATGTTTTGGCTTCACTTTTGGGGAGCTGTCATGTCGTCCATCTTTATATAGGCTACAGTCTATGGTTTCACACTGAATTAATTTGTGGGGTTACAGGTTACATAAAGTAAAGCTCATTGTGGTAGTCAGTCCTGATGCTACAGTATCAGACTGTAGGCTAACGTTAGTGTGCTCTTTATTTGATTCGGGGAAGTTTACACTAACACCAGCCAATGTTGCGTTATTTTTGCCAAACACATCGCTATCCCTCGTCCTAACCCAGTCCTCCTCTCCTGTAGCATTTAAAGTGAAGTATACTGTTAATACTGTATACTGTTTAATACTGTCTTAAGTATAAGAGCTGAAAATGATCTTTCAGTGTTTTGGAGAGCAAACGGATGCAGTTAATTATGTCTTTTTTTCACCTGAAACAATTTGGTCTTGAATGTAGCTTATGACCTTTCCTGTCAATCCCAACTGAAGATAGTGAGCAGCCTGTGCCCTAATTATCTATTAAGCTCTTTGTTTTGGCAGGAAGAGAGCACAGAGAGCTACACACTAGAGGGAATCCCTTTCCTTTCTTCCTCCATTTGGTATTTTTCCGTCTTACAGATATGCTTGGCTCATGTTCTGTACTTAAATTAGCACTATCTTCTTATGAGGCTTCTTGCTTTAGTGGATGTACTTGAATATTTCTGTCACAGGGAGGTTTATTTATTACCATGTAGCACCATTTTCCTTTTTACCCTCTTGTTTTATTGCAAATTCTTTAATATTCAGGGGATTGTTTTATCTTTTTTACCATTATTTGTCACCATTGGTGCAGGATACATACACTTAGTGTATTGCTTCACTGGATAAGTGGGTCAGCTAAATGTTTATATAATGGGAATGATGGGTTTGGATCCAATATCCAACTTTGACACTTTTCCAAAAATGACACCTCCTCCGCCAAAACAACTGATACTGTACATGGAAACTATCTTCCAAATCCAAAAAAGAAGCTGCAAAATGAACCTTTGCTATTAAATGTTTTGTGCAACACGGCCACAAAACTGTACAAATGTAAATGAATGCACCACGGGGCATTTGTGGGTTTTTTTTGTTGAGAGGAGGCCGTCCTACGGACCCTGCCACATGCCATCATCTGATTCCGCTTGTTCGCTGCATCTGTTCCCACTGCGACTGCCAAGGGAACGAGGAGTCCAACATGGAATGGCTTTGAAGCGTCATTGCCGTGAGCGCACCGACGTAGTTTTCCTGCTCATCGGAGCTCACAGTCATTTGGCTTGTCCCTCACTCGCTCTGCGTCTTCGCCCCGAGGCCTCGGCTGCTTGAGAATTACGACACATGGAGTAAAGATCAGCTGGTCATGGAGCGGAGGGGTTTCCACTGATTCTTTTCTTTTTTTTTGGCTCTCATTGTCCTCGAATGCACATCAGGGATCGTGCCAGGAAACGGCCCTGATCATTTCCGACGGTATTGAATCGGCTGTCACTCAGCGGCGTGCGCGTAGTTGCCGAAGGGGAGAATGGAGACTCATTGGAGCTTACAGTAGATATGCCATGTGGAGTGGGAGATAATAGTGGGATGAAAAGGCCACTATTTAATTTGATGATGCCTAATTATGCAGCCACTGTGTTGAGTGTTCTAGTTTCTGACTAAAAAGATCAAGGAGAGCGATTGGCTTCGGTGTACAAGACTGATGATGATGTCAGTGGTCGTGATAATAAATCAAATTTCACAGTCTTAGATGCTCACAAATCTACATTCCTCCCTTTAATGAATGCATTCATTTCCTTTCATTTAAAACATTCCCATCTGTTCTATATATAAAGCAAATCTGCTCATTTCCCTTAATACCACTGATTACAGAGCATTAGGAAATTTGGCCAAGGCGCTGTGTTTTACATAACAGTGTGTCATTCAAACAAATCTGCTTTTTCTTACTGAAAACAATGAATTATGAGCCGGGATTGGTATTGAACCTCAGATCTTTAGAGGTACCGACTAAAATGCCCCCATAGTACACCAGTTAAGTGCTAGAGCTAGCATTGAATGTTTGGTTGGATTTGTAATCTAGTTTACATATTAATTGATCACATATTTCCACATTTATATCGTAACTTAGTTTTAAAGTTATCATTTTGGTGTCCGTGCTGTTGCTCAGGATCATATCGACACTAGTATTGAGCAATACGGAGCACTAATTATTAGGGGTTTTGTTCAGTGTTCCTGAGTAATAGCCACTCTAAAGAGTAGCAGGGCACAAAGTGAGTCCTACTTCATTCTCTTTTGTTACAGAACTAAAACAGTAACAACTTAAATATTTTTCTTATTCTTCAGATGTGGTTATTTCGATAAATAAATACTGTATATGAAATAACCACAGAATGTAAAGTATCGTCCAAATTACGTACTGAATATATTGCAGTAACGCAGTTCGGCCACTGGTTTTTCGACATTGCAATAGAAACAATAGAGAAAAATATATACGACAGATATTTCTATATCGTTTTGACAATATATATCTTCATATCGCCAAGCCATAATGTAGTTATGTAGTTAAATAGCACTGCGAATTGGCTAAAATGTGTTTTTCTTCCATTTTTTTAGATTGAATGGATGAGGAATTGTGGGGGGATAGAAGGGGAGCGGAAATGGTGAAACAAAAACATATGATCCATTGTCGCTTCGCCGCATCATTGGAGCGCTGAAAAAGGTTGAGGCCAGCTCAATTTGATTTGTAGCGCATCACGGCCGTCACGCAACGACAAGTGTCCCGCGCAGTGGTTAGCCTCTGGGTCTGAAAAGTGAAGCCAGTGGGGCAGTGCCTTTAACTCAGTTTGTAGATTCATGTCACCGGCTTCCATTGAAAATGACTCGTAGCCGTCTGCTTTGTCGCTCGTAGTGTCAACACACAGTAGCATTACTCATCTTCCCTTAGCTTTCATTGCTATTTTCTGTCTTTTACATATCTTTATGTTGTGATATTTAAGTGATAGCGTGTGACGTATGGCGGGCAGATGGCATTTTCATCAAACAACACACAGTCTTTTTCTCGCACACGATTGTTGTTTTCAACACTTACTGAAAACATAAATGTTTCTACGTGGGAAGAGGGGTGCAACATTTTCTTCTTTAAACTGCAGACTGTACATATGGGGCTGTGGTGTACAGCAATTTCAACCCAAGATAGAGCTGTAAGTATGCACCATAGCGGGGGATCGTGGCGGCAGCTTACATCCCTCATGGCCCGGTGGATGTCCCAACTGCACCACAGTTGCGCCTGTGGCTCTGGAATTGCCTTAAATAAGTCGCACTGTGTGCATCATTGACTCTAGTACTCACCCTGCGCCACTGATCCAAAAAATAGAGCCCGAAAACAGTCTGAAGGATCATGATTATATGCATTTCCTGTCTCTCTTTTTCTCACCTCCCCTGCCCTCTATCTATCTTTCCTTCCTTCCTCCCTTCAGGGTCTGGTGGGAGAAAAGTACGGCAGCATCCGAGTGCCAGGGGAGGTGGAATCAGCGGAGTTCGAGATGATCTTGGATGCAGCTGTGGAGGCGGGGCTGGACACACACATCTTGGAAGAGTGGTACTGCAGGGATGAAAACTCTGTGCCACCCGCATACTACCTCAAACCCAAAGCCCAAATGCTTAAGAACTACCAGAACTCTGTGAGTACAGCCAAAGTGCTATGACTACAGGGGCAGGAAAGGGATTTTTTTTTTATGTGTTATTTTACCCACATGGAGGTTTTAACAGTGCTGATAATGGAGTTTTGTCCTTGAGATCCGCGGTTCATGAATTAAATTATCCTTGAGGAACATATTTTATATGCACATACAGAGAAGAAAAGTAGCTTTGTTTTGAGCTTGTGAGCAAAGTAGGTTTGGTCTCAGGCAGCTCCTGAGCCCCTTTGAAGTCCTGTGCTTTACTGTTTGCCAAAAAAAAGTTTTTTTAAAAAGTTAGTTTACATGCAAATGACCCCATAAAAGTCATTTAACAACAATTCTGTCAGCATAGTTAATTTCATAAAAAACAGTTTTAGCTTCTGAGTTTCACCTTGTTATCTTTATAGAGGTTATAAAATATCTGGATGGGTTTAGTTAAAAAACTGCACGAGAATGTTGGTTTGAGTTTCACTTAAGTCATAAAAATTAGAGGTGGGAATCACCAGAGGCCCCACGATATGATATTATCACAATACGATATTATCACGATATTTAATGCACAATCTTATTGCGATTTTAAACATTTTGCAATATGCTGAGTATTGCGATAAGATATATTGCGATTTATTAACTTTTTTCAACTGCAAATTATGCAGTTTGTCAACATCTGTTTTATCTAATAAGTGGCCTGCATAATAATACAGTTTTCACTCTGTTCATCTCAAGAGTTTTCATTCGCATATCTTGATGTCAGAGGTCAGGAGACCCCTTTAAATATGGCAATGCCAGTTTTTCCTCGCCCAAAATTTAGTGTAGTTTTGGAGCATTATTTAGCGTTCTCCCCAACAAGTTAACATGATGTGGTTGGTACCAATGGATTCCTCAGGTTTTTCTAGTTTCATATGATGTGATGTGTTCACTCTAGATTTAAGACTGAGTTCACTACAACATCTGAAAGACGGAATAGCGGCTCGATTGTTAAGAGGTTAATAGTCTAAAATCAATACTTGACGTCAGTGTATCAATAAAATATTGCCACGCAAAATATCACGATACTACGCTGTATCGATTTTTCCCCCACCTCTAATAAAAACTGTACCTTGTTGGTCAGTGTAGCACTTTAACAAACTTTAGGATGCTAAAAACATTAAGATAAGAAAGAATCTCTAGATACTAGACAGCAGAATCACTCAAGAGTTTCTCAAGCAATCCAGCTCACATAAAGCACTCTTTCTAAATGAATGTTTCTCACATGAAACACAGAACAATATTCCCTTTGTTACAGTATGTTTCTGCACAGTACTTAAGAAAACATGAATGACTACATTCCCTCAGTGCATGTCTAATGTCAGACTGTCGTCTCCCTGCTCCCGGTCTTTTGCCTAGATGGAGTCAAGCAGCGCAGCCAAGACCAAGAATGACAAGGCCTGGAGGAATGTGTCGGAGGAGATCAAGAGGATCTTCCGAACGGCGGTGCTGCAGCTTCAGGAGAAGGGGACCATGAAGATCGCTCAGGCCAAGAAATTCCTTTGCTCTGGTTAGTTTCAGGTCGACTTCCTTCTTTTCATGTCACATCTTTTGATCACTTCTTTTCAAGTTTGGAACATGCCTTACTGTCTGATGGGAAGGTCACTTCTATCTCTCCGGGCTTTTATTTAGTTTATAAAATGATTTATTTATTTTTACATTAAAAAAAAAAAATTTGACCTTTAAGATGATGACACAAATGTCAATCTCTAAATGCAAATATGATTCTATGAAAAACGACAACATGTTCATGTTCACATGTACTGCAATGTATCTATTATTTCCGAGCAATACAATTAGTTGATTAATCAATTAGTCGAACAACAGAAAATAATTGTAAACTTTGAAACATTTTTCAGTTAATTGTTTAAATAATCTTTTAATCAGAAATGCCAAATTTCTTTGGTTTTAGCTTCTCAAATGTAAATATTTGCTGGATTTTAGTCTTCTATTATAGTTAACTAAATATGTTTGTGTTATATGGGTCATTGTTCAATTTAACAAGCAATTTAAATGTCCCCTTGGTCAAGTGAGAAGTAGGGTCATTTTCTCATAGACTTCTATACAATCTGACTTCTTTTTGCAACCAGAGGAGTCGCCCCCTGCTGCCTATTAGAAATAATGCAAGTTTAAGGCACTTTTCACTCACTTTTTGGACCCGGAGACTGCCCACTGATTGCTACAGTGCATAAAATAAGCGATGCTGATATACAGTCAGCTTATTTCTCCTAGAAAACCAAACAAACTACACAAATAATATGTCTGATAATTGTAATATTGTGTACCATTGTATCTGGGCCAAAAAATAATATTTACATGCCAGGCATGAGGCACGAGGCACAACCATTTAACCTGAAATAAAAAAAAGCCTCTTCTAACATAATGTACAAGAAAAAATTACCCTTCAGGGGGGAAAAAAATCACATGGCAAAGGCCATATATTTAATGAGTGAGGCTGATGTGTAGGCCGTCATCTTGTCACTAAAGTGGTAACAGGAGATGAGATGTAATCAGGATCTGTCAGACTCAGCTCGGCCGATGACATTGATTGATCGATCACATTGTATGTTCACCTCTCTGTAATGAATCCAAACAGTGTTTTGCAATGAAAGGTAAAAACAGAAAAGATTTTTTTTTCTGAAAAGTGACTTTTCATGACCACTTTTCAACCATTTATTCATGTTTTGTTTGTTATTTTCCAATATTTTCAGTGATAATCAGTCTAATTATTGAGGAACTCTACTGTATGTCGTGTTAAAGAGGCAATATTATGCTCATTTTCAGGTGCATATGTATTTTGGGTTCCTACTAGAACATGTTTACATCCTTTAATATTCAAAAATCGCTTTATTTTTCTCATATGGGCTGTGCTGCTGCACCTCTTTTCACCCTCTGTCTGAAACGTTCAGTCTCCGAAAAGCCCAGTCTGCTCCGATTGGTCAGCTGGCCCACTCTGTTGTGATTGTTCAACAGAACCAAACTCTTCAAACTCCACTCCAGCTCCGCTCTAACTAGCTTTGTTTGAGGGTGTGCCAAACTAGCCGCTAGTCAGATATTATGCAAATGTGTTACTCGGTGACATCACCACGTTACGGAAGAAAAGGCGGGACTTCAATCAAGGCGTTTGAGTCAGTTCAGGAGCAGTGTTTCTGTGGGGGAGAGTTACTCCTTTTGGCGCGGATTATGGGCTATATAACTTTGCAGACATTTTGCATGCACAAAAAAACTATATAATACACTAAAGGAAAGGGAAAAAGCACAAAAGCATAATAGGTCCTCTTTAATCACAAAGCCACAATTTAAAATTCAACATGGTTCTTGAAAATATACTCATTATTTTCCATCAAAAGGGCCAATCTGAGCGCTCCTATTAAGATCAAACATCAAAACAGAGACTCAAATAAATTAAAAAAAACAGTTATTCTCAGACTTTCATACCTCTGCTGGTATAAAAACTAAAGATACAACTCTGACATTTTCAACAATTCCTCCCACTGTTTATTTTCACCCAGTAAGGTTGATGTAACGTGCTCCATCTGTAACAGACTCCATTTGGGAATCACACAGTTATTACCAAACTGTTTGGACAGCACTGAATTAATATTTCAAGACATCTCTTGTTCTTTTCTCCGGCTGTCACTGCAGGAGATGATCTAAGCAATATGCCATCAGGATCCAATGACAAGTCCTTGTTTTAGAGGCCCTGTTCTTATATAGCAGGCGCGGCATGTAGCCTTTTTGTTGTGGAGGAAATAAAGAATGATACAAAGCTAATTAAGTAATTGCAAGTTTTCTAATTTCGCATAAAAAGGAAGCAACTCTTTTGTGTCAGGAAACCGCAGTCTAATTGAGCACACTGGGCTTTAATTGTACCGTACAGAGGAAGTTGTGTCTCCTGGAACTTTCCTTTCACACTTTTCTCTCTCCCACCTAATTAGCAGGCTACCATGTGAGTTAAACTACACAGGAGATGCTGGCAGAAATTTCCGTCAGTGATACAGTTCAGTAGTGCTGGCTTTTGCGATTTTATCTTTATTTCTTCTTAAATAAGACTCGAGAGAAATCTGTCTAATCGGAGGCTAAAAGCTTCTAAAATCTGCTCGTGAAAGAAATCTAAATCCTACATCTGTTAGACGTTTATCTTTGCAAGTTGTACATTATAATCCAGAGGTGGTCGTTAGTACATATAGAGAAGTTGAGGAAGACTTCTAAATTGTATTTTTTCTCTTATTTCAGCCTTGGAGGATGAATTAGACTTCGCCCTTGGGAAACAAACTCCTGCCTTTCTCAGGAAATGTGTCTGCTACATTCGCAAGATCGCCAACTTCGACCGCTTCGCCAAAATCCCAGACATGACCCGATACATGGACATCGTGGTGAGCGGCGACCGCGTCATGCGCAACCAAGAAGCCTACGAACGCCTCCTGAAGGTGCGGGACGAGTTCATCCCCACGGTCGTCGCCGCCTCCAACCTCCGCGTCTATTCCTCGGTCACCCACTGCGACATGAAGTTGGGCTACTCCCAGGAAGTGGAGAGCCACTACGTGGAGGGTCTGTGTAAACAGTTCTACGAGGACATGGTTGATATCATCCAAGCCACGGTCCAGCAGAACTTTGGCACGGAGAGCGACCCGCTGTACGACGAGATCCTGCAGCACTCGTCGCTCTGTAAAAGCTACGCGGAGCTCTACGAGTTCAAGACCGAGTCGTTGGATTACGTGCAAGAGTACCTTATGCCGTCCAAGGGGAGCAGGCAGAGCCCTCTGGTGGTGTACGGGGGGCCTTGCACTGGGAAGACGCTGCTGCTATCTGAGGTGGCCAAACAGGTGAGAATATTTAAAAATGATGGAGTTATCTTCCTCCTTTTTTTGTGTGATCCCCACCCCTCTCTCTCTCTCTTTGGCCAGCTCTCGCTCTGTGTTCACGCTTGCGCTCATCTGTCTGTCTGATCTGAGCATGTGTCCATCTTTGTACCGCACAGTATGAGGGGGCGTGCAACTGTTCATCTCTTCTCATCAAACGCTTGCTTGACCATCTGTGCGTCTGCCAAAAGACAGTCCATTACCATGCACATGCCTCTAATTCCCTGTGAAGCCACGCGCGTGTGTGTGTGTGTGTGTGCTGTACATCTGCATGTGACTTCACAGGTTTGCTTTTTTTTTTTTATTAGTTTTGTGTGTGAACATCTGTAGAGATTTCTGCGTTCATTTGTTTCTCAAATGGCGTGCTCGTAGTGTGTGTTTGTGCACCGTATTCTCTGTTCCCTCTCTGGCTTTGTGTGTGCCATCTGGCTGCCCGGCTACATTAGGATCACACCACAGCCAAGACCACACAGCACAAACCCACAGATCTACCCCTCCTGTTCAACCTTTGTAATAAACGTCACATTGATACACTAATTTATTGCAAGTGCCATTCGTATCATCCAATTTCTTTAAAGGTCCCATATCGTGCTTATTTCCAGGTTCATACTTGTATTTCGTGTTTCTACTAGAACATGTTTACATGCTTTAATGTAAAAAAAAAAAAAACACGTTACTTTCCTCTTATTGTCTGCCTGTATTTACCCTCTGTCTGAAATGCTGTTTTAGCGCATTTTCATTTTGAAATTCCATACTAACATGCTATTTAGTACCTTAAAACAGTAAGTGAGTTTTTTAGTATGTCCGAAACCTTAGTATGGAACCAATAGTACACGAAATGCATATTATTTCCGGTGAAATATTAACAGTATGCAACACTGGACACTACGGCAGCATAAATATCCCACAATGCAATGCGGTAGTGACGACAACATTCATAACAGACAATGGCGGACAGCTCTGTAACGTCAATAATGCTTAAATTTAACTGTAAGTATAAGATGTCACTTTGCTAGGCATAATATAGTTTTTAAATTAATTCAGATTTTGATTCTCACAAATCGTTGTTTTGGTCACAGGAAGTTGGCACGGATTAACCATGGTTACACGGCTCTCAGGAAGTTATGACGTAAATTACTGCTCAGTGCGTCCAAAAAGAAACATACAACTGTTTATTCACACAAAAGTATATTGGACGATAGTACACCTATTGAGTATGTAGTGCATAGTATGCAATTACGGATGAAGCTATACACTGCAACCAGAAATAAACTGGGACAGAATGTGTGTGTTTAAAACTGTGAAATGGTCTTTATATCGTTGATTTGTGACATCACAAATGGACAGAAATCGTGACGGCTTGTTTCAAAGGCACAGTTTCTGAATACGGGCTGTGTGTATTCCTCCATAGATTGAGCGTTTCGATACTTTCACAGTCTTTATATATCACTTAAACTTGCTTTACAATTTAAAAGAATCTCGCTTTTTACAATATAGGACCTTTAAATGTTGCAAGGTACAATAACCGCAATAAAACAATGATTGAAGTCTAACACTTCAGCGTTAAAGATTACCAGGGCACATAAGATTGAAAGTAAAAACAACACTAAATGTACATACACACACTCTCATAAAGCAGAGATTAGAGGAGACAAAGGAGGTGTGTAAAACAACGTGGATAAGGATTAAGGACCATGTGTCTACAGTTTCCATCAGGGGAGTTTACTTTCCTGTTTTCAATACCAGGTGGATCTTTCAAAAACTTCCTTGTAACATGCTGGCAGCCACACTGTGTCTTCAAGTTTTTGTAAACTGAAAAGGAAAAATTTGCTTTCTTAAATCATCGGAAACTTTCTTTTAAGAAATTCACAAAGATCCAGATATCAATTTAACCCATTGACTACTAATTCTCAGAATTAAAAAGACTGTTTTGGCTGAAGTAAATGAAACGATTCAATCAAATGATTCAAATGAATGAATGACTGAAAATGATTCAATAGTATGACTTATCAAATAATATACAGCATTTTTAAACTATTACTGCCCACACAGATTAGCCTACTGTTTTATCACACAGCCTTATTGCAACAATACACATACAGTATGTGAGTGGGCAGTCCAGTTCACATTTAGTCCAGTTCTACATGTGAAACTGCAGACATTATCATGTCTGTTGAAGGCTGAAAAAGCACTAGATCATAAAATACTTGCACCCAGAACCAGTAGCTCTATATAACCCAGATGTTGGATATTGCTCACAAAGCTTTAGCGTGATAATTGTAGTTTTCTGCACCATAATGTCCTGAGTATTAATCTCCAGCCATTTAGTACTTAAAGCAAGTTAAAACTAAAATATAAATAGTTTGAAATCCTACGTGGCAAGAGTGTTTTGAAGGAGAGAGGGATGCTATTTGACTAAAAGAGGTACAGCGCTGTCCAAACAATTCAAAGGATGAAGTGGTCTGCATGGGGCAACAGTGCCACAACTCTGTGCTCGAGTCCACAGGGTGTAATACACACCTAACCTGTTCGGTTTAATTCATCTGAACCCTGATGGTGTTACTTTTGAGCTCAGACCACCTGATGGTTTGGAAAACAGAGGTCCTGTACTCGTCTGAGTGGACTAAAACACAAAACAGACCAACCACAGTTTCTGTGATGCAGATATGTGTAAACCCAAAAGCTAAAATTGGACAGAGGCATTCTTAATAATATTTTGTCATGTAATAGTCAGGATATATTATGTCCTGTTTCTGTTTCTATTAAATCTGACAAAGATAAGCCAGTAGTAATATGAATATAGAGTGTGCAAATGTAGATAACTATAATTTGTGCACATAGTAATGACCTGTAAATTACTTTAATCTACTTTACTAACCACAAACCTCAGTGTGGTTAGTAAAGTAGATAATAGTGGCTCACAGGTTAACACACTGAATTTATATCTTGTCTTTGATATATAATTCAAACCTGTCAACCGAGACGAGAGGAATCCAGGTCAGAATGTCATCAAACATTTGTGGGACTCGGGGCAAAGCTTTGTGTTGCACGGTTGCAATGTGCTGTAAAACTTGGATTCAAATTTACAAATACACACAAAAGCATGTGTAAAAAAAAGTATACTTTCACAACTTTCTTAAAAAATTAGATTATTAAAAAGTAGGGCTGTCCCGAATACCATTTTTGGGCTTCAGTGAAAAATATTCAAAGCTATTCGAAGCTTCGGGACAGTGCCACTGCCGCACTAATGTACACACACGCACCTCTACACATAACAAACAGCGATATCCGTATGAGAATAACTAATAATAATTAATTTGAATACGAATAATGAATAATGTTGTGGGATTATTCCTTATTCGTGGGCTATTTTGGGATTTATACATTATTATTACAAACTATAAAAAAAAAAAAAAACGAAGCATTCGAAATGCTGATTTGACGATCTATTACCATGGCAACAGTCGAAGCTTCGAAGCATTCGGGTCAGCCCTACTAACAAGACAGATTTTTTTGCACACACTTTAATGATAATTTAATTTAATTAGCTGTATGTAACAAAGCGACGAAGATATTTTTTATTCTTTATTCTTCTCGGTAACTCATAGCCTCAGGCCTCAGGAGAGTTTTTTGATGATAACAGGTAGTGTAAGGTTGCAAAACAGGTTTTCATATCATCAGCCAAATCGTACACAGAATTATACATATCAGATGATAAATTACACTAGTTGTTAAATAGACTATTAAAGCATAATATGCAGCGGTATGTTCTGTAATTGGTTCCTAACAGTGCAATTGCTGCTTTGACAGTTAATATTGATATTGCCAATGCAGAAATTAGTCTTCAGGGACTCTGCTGAATTTCAGGCCCATGATAATGGTTGGCATTTACTGCACGTAAGAATCAGGTTAATTAAAGTTCTGTAGACTTTCATTTATGTCTGATTGTAATAGTGGGTGTTAGGCTTGTACATATTAGGCATACAGATTCACGAAAGCTATGTTGAGAGAAAATGCAACTAGCTCTATGAACTTACCTTCCTGTTCTGCAGGTACATCGTAGCTGTATTCAATGTAACATGTGTAACATATGTGTGACTTATTATTACATTGTTGCATTTCAGTTATTTAAAATTGTAAATAATCTGCCGACAGATTCCGCTCTCTCTTTCTCTCCCAGTCTCCGACACATGTACACAGCCAAATGTGGAGTAGGCATCATCACTGTTGCCCTAAAAGTGTCAAATAACATTTTAATGTCTGCCGAAATCTCAGCTGGGCCATTTAATGAATTCATGAATGGAATTATAATATCAATGAAGCCTCAGAAGTTGGAGTAGAGCTCATTCATGGAATGTTTCCAATGATGATAAAAATGATTCATTTATTAATTAAATCTATGTATTAATTACTGTATGAATGCTTGAGGGCAGTAAAAATTAACATTACTGAGATTTACACATTTATCTATGTCTAGTAAAAAATTGAAATTTGGTGTAGCACAGATATGAGGTAAGGTGAATAAGGTAAAAGTGTATGAAAACTCTCCTTGCTGTGCTAATGAGCCCTCAAACTGTTGGAATAACAATTAATTAAATCCTTCTGGCTTCACTGTAGAGCTTTGATTATTCTAGTTGTTTGACTGTGTTTGTTAGTCAAGAGTACATTTCACTCAATAAATATAAACAAATGTCTTAAAGTTTTCCATTTTAAGATTTTTATTTTACTAATTTGTTTTCGCCTTATGTAACTATCACATGTGCTTTTCAAATATGGAATATTTATAAAAACCCTTATATTGAACTGTATATTTTATATATTCTAACAGTCATCTCTCAATGCTGTTTTTCAGGCCTACACATGGCTGCAGAAAGAGATGGGCCCTGAAACCGACCCAGTGGTTATTGTCCGTTTTATTGGCTCCAGCCTGCTCTCCACAGACCTACGCACCCTCCTCCAGAGCATTTGTGAACAGATTGCAATAAACTACCGCTGCCTGATTCACTTTTTGCCTAACAAGATCCAGGAGATGAGGGAGCTCCTGATCAACCTTCTAGGGGAATCTACATTCCACCGGCCCTTGGTCATCGTCCTGGATGCCCTTGAGCAGCTTTCAGATTCCGATGAAGTTCGCAAGCTGTGGTGGCTCCCCATACATCTGCCTCGGACAGTCCGCATTGTAGTCTCAACGTTGCCCAACAAACATGGCATCCTGCAGAAGCTTCGACAGCTCATCCATGATGAGGGGTATTATGTGGAATTAATCCAGAGGGACCGCAAGCTCTGCAGCCAAACGTTAAAACAGCAGTTGCTGGGGGTGAAGAGAAAGGTCACATCAGGCCAACAGATCTATGTCAATGAAGCACTTGCCAAGTGTACATTGCCAATGTTTGTCAACCTCATCTACAGAGAAGTAGTTCATTGGAGGTCTCACAAAGATGTGGACGACAGGTCTCTGTGCTCCACAGTGCATGAAAGCATAGAACAGCTCTTCTACTCAGTGGAGAACAAGTTGGGCCAACGATTTGTCTTCCGAGCATTAGGGTATATCACCATGGCCAAGGCTGGGCTAACTGAGGTAGAGCTGGAAGATATTCTGTCCCTTGATAATATAGTTCTTGGCGATGTCATTGTGGCAACTTACCTCAAAAACCCCTTGAGGATCTCCTATGATTTGGTTGCAAGGCTCAAAGAGGAGCTGGCTGGTTATCTGGTGGAACGTCAGGTACGTAATGTCACCTTGATGGTTTGGGCCAACAGACACCTGCATCTCATTGCCCAGAAGCTGTATCTTAGCAACGAGGAGGACGTCCATCAAATGCACAGCCTCCTAGCTGAGTACTTCCTGGGGGCATGGGCAGGAGGCAGGAAGAAGATCTTCACTTACGATAACAACCATTTCACTTCCCTGAATATAGCTCACCACAAAAACCCCCACCTTCAGCAGTCCCATGAAAAAACATCCTCTGACAAGTACTCCTATGACAGACAGACTCCAGAGCAGCCTTGGGTGTTCCAGTGCAATCTTTTGGAGCCTGACATTTTCTTTGTCAACCATAGGAAGATGACAGAGCTGGTGTACCACCTTACCAGGAGTGGGCGCACTGATGACCTCATGTTCGGTGTCATCATGAACTTCAGCTGGCTGTACACAATGATCAAGATTGGCCAGTTTGAAAAGGCTTTAACAGACATTGACCTAGCTTACAGCTACACCCAAGAAAAAGAACTGAAGTTCCTGGCCACCACTCTCCGTAGCATCAAGGTTAAAGTAATAAAGAACCCAGCGTCTCTGTCTGCAGAACTGCAGCAAAGGCTTCTGCCTGTTGTCACCTCCCTCCCCAAGCTCAGACACCTCCTTCTGGAGTGTGACAAAGATGGCCCGAAGTACTGCTCCATTGTGCCTCTCCACTCCTCTATGGATGTCACATACAGTCCAGAGAGGCTTCCTCTGTGCTCTAGCTACATGCAGATTGTGGAGATCTTGCCCACTCTCGCCCCAAACATAGTCCTTGTAGCCCTCGAAGATGGGTCTGTCAGCACCTGGGATGTAGAGAGCAGACAACTTCAAAGACAGATCGACACAGCCAGATCCGTTGTGCTTGGAATCAGGCTAACCACTGATGAAAAGTATCTGGTCGTGGCCACAACCAAAAACACGTTGCTCATCTATGATAATCACAAATCCTGCCTTTTATCTGAGGTTGAAATCAAGGGATCCAAGCATGGTGGTGTCACTGGTGGGGTGGCCTTCATCAATGGTTTTACTTTGTCCACGCATCATGCTTTGGCTTGGCTTGAGGCTAGTAAAGACGTCAACGTTATTGACCTACTCTACGGTTGGCCTCTCTACCAGTTCCATTGCTGGTACGAGGTGACTTGTGTCCAGTGCTCTCCAGATGGAATGTATGCCTTCTGTGGCCAGTACCTCAACACTGCAACCATCTTTCATCTGGGAAATGGGGACAAGTTGGCCACTGTCACCTCTGAGTTTTCTGGGGGATTCGTAAAGTCCATTCTAGTTCTGGACACCCTTCACCAAATGGTGATGGTTGACAATGAAGGAAGTTTGTCAGTATGGAACACCAAAGAGATCACCAACCCACGTCTGATGGAGGATTACGATTGCAGAGGGGATGACAGTGAAGTGGTGGGCATTGAGTTATCTGAAGACCAGCGCTCCATTCTCATTTGCAAGGCCAGAAGTATCGAGGTTCTGGACACAAAAGTATGGAAAATGGTAGAGAAGTTCAAAGCCAAACGCACTGAACGCTTCGTGGCTGCTGTTCTCTCCAAGAATGGACAAAGCATTGTGGCCTCCATGGAGAACACCTCCTCCATCTTTGTCTGGAGGAGGGACAGTGGACAGTGCATGGCTAGCCTGATTGAGATCTCAGGTGCTATCGTCAAACTCATCAAATCAGCCCACCACAACCTGCTCCTTTCTGTTGCCAGCAGTGGGGTGCTGTCTGTCTGGGACATTGATATCATCACCGCCATGTCCAATATCGACAAAACAGGCAAGAAGATCCAGACCTTGCAGCTGTCCGGCAGAGAGGATTATGTGTTTACTATGGATGGTTCAGAAGCCGTCCACAAGTGGAACTTCAGCACCGGCTTTATTGAGACAGTCTTCAAGCACGAGAGCATAGTGGAGAACTGTGTACTAACTTCCTCAGGGGATCTCATGGTGACTTCAGATGACAAATCCAGTCAGTACATTTGGCAAACCAACACTGGAGAAAACATCTTCCGCATCAATGGACAGAGAATATCACAGCTGCTAATCACCCACAACGACCAGTTTGTGGTGTCCCTTTGTGAGCAGAACGCCTCCAGAGTGTGGAGGCTCGGGACTGGGCACAAAGTGTGTAACATTTTAGTCACCCTCCAGAATGCACTGATCACCACAGCAAACACTTTCCTTGTGGGAACCTCCAAAAACAAGCTCCTCGCTGTCAGCCTGTGGTCGGGCAGCGTATCCAAGAAGTTTGTCTGTGATGATGGCATCAGCATCGTCAACTTCAAGCTCATTCCTGACTGCCCTGACTGCGTGGTGTTCATCACATCCACAGAGACCGTCATCATCTGGAGTGTGGCAGATGAGTCAGTTTGCAGGCGAGTCCAGCTGCCAACCAACTTCCTCAAAAATCTAGAGGACTTCCAGATCTCGCCTAATGGGAAACTAGGAATTGTCTCCAAAGGTGATGAGAATATTAATGTCCTGGATCTTCACAGCGGGAAGTTGAGGCTTGTCCATGCTGCTGGTATAATTTGGCGTCAGAAATTATCAAGAGATGGACGTTATCTAGTGTATGTCTGTTTCCGGAACTGTGATGAAGACGATGAAGCTGGTGTTGTGTCCAATCTGATCGTGATGCGCCTTGCTGATGGCAAGAGCATCGGCACATGCTCCCTATACAAGACACCCACCTTCCTGTCTCTCTCCCAGCGAGCACTAAACATCATCATTGGCTTCGAGGACGGCAGCATCGGCACATACACAGTAGTGGATCGTGTGGATGCTGCACTCAAGATAAAGATAGCCACCTCCAACAGCCGACAGATTGTCAACAATGCCTCGCAGAAGGTGCGGCCCAAATGTGGCAACCATTCCTTTAAGACCGTTGCCGACTGCACTTGGAGGGAGTCAACCGAGGTCTTCTCCAGGGACAGCCCTATCAACGTGTCGGACTCTGGTGAGGGTGAGTCGACCACGCCTACAAAAAAGAGTGAACTGCTGCAGTCATAGGTGGAGATCAGAGAAGCGGGGGGAGTTAGGACAGGCAGGTGGAGATAGGTGAGGAAGTTTAGAATCTCTGGGGTTGCAGTTGATTCTTGTTTACAGCCACGTGATTCAGCTGCAGATGTCAGCCCTCTGGGTAGTTAATGGGCCGACCGTTTTAACGCTGCACTCAAATTATGTATTACTTACTTCCAACTTATGATACAGTTTCTTTTTGATTTACACACGAAGACTGTTAGAAAAATGCTATGTTTTTTGAAAAGAAGAAAAATGTAAATTCTGTGAGTATTAGTTCGCCATTATGTGTCCTTTTGCATTTGAAGAACAAAGTTATTATTCAAATGTCTTGGTCAAACATTTTCAAAGCCATTCCAGTGATCTTAGCCACTTTCATTGTACACTATCTTTATTTACATTGTGCACATTAAGCCATAATGTTTAAGAATAGATTTATGTTTGTATCAACATCAGTCGGTACTGTACAAAAAAAAGGAAGAACTATGAACATATGTACATATCCCTTTTTGGCTGCTGCAATTTGTGCAACTCCTTAAAAATGTTATGTTGTGCTTAATGCAATCAAAGTGAGTGCCTGGAATTTAAAATGTTCTTTATGTGCAGATTACAAGATTTATGAAAATGCAGGGAATTTGTAAACACAGTATACACACAGTTACATAATACTTGCATTGATGTTAAATCTAAACAATCAGTGTACTGAGATCCAGTCAACAACACGAGAGATCGATGGCATTGCTCTTTGTAATGATAGCTGTAGAAATTTCTTGGAACAGTTTACGTAAATTTGGTGTGAATTTACCTGCAGTTCCATCAGTTTGTGTGCTGTTTGTTTTAAGGGAAACACCACTATTGAGCATACAGTGTAGCATAGCACCATACACATTCACGCCTTAAACAGTGTACTTGCTTTAGGTTTAGTGGACTTTCTTCAAATGTTCCAGTAGAAAAGGACAGAGTGATATTAGCCCAATGTTTCACTGAAACAACTTGGCCATGTGAATATATTTATAGGTTTAGACAGTGGAAGCACTTTATGAGTGGTTTGTGAGAAACTATTAGATTTATTCATAGGAAACATTGTGTAAATTGTTTAAAGTGATCTAGAGTTGTCTTAAAATAGTTATTGGATTTGCCTACAAAAATACACAAGGCCATGCAGGTACTTGCAGGCTACAGCTAACTTGAAATGTTACAGTCTCCATATGTATGACTGGTATCAATACAAAATTAAGATGCCGTCATCTTAACACCTGAGACAGGAAACTTGGAAATATATGGGATCAAATAAGGGTCAATAAGATTGTGAGCTTGTGAAATGATGTTTAGAAATAATTTAAAAAACCTTTGGTTGTGCATCAGCTTTTGTAAACCTGTGAAAAAAAAAACTTTGCATGGAAAATTCAAGATTGTGAATGTGTAGGGAAAAAAATGTAGTTGCAGAAAACATTTGACTGTCAAAATAAAATAAGTGAATATATAAATAATAATATAATTTAAAAAAAAAAGCTAAATGATATTGTGTCAACTGTGAGATTACACTGAAAAAAAACTGCCTATTGTGAACATCTGAGTACAGGTTCAAAGCAGAAAACTGTTAGATGAACTCACATTTAAGTTACAAGTATAAAACCTTTACAGCCAAAATCATGACCAAAATTTACACTTTCAATCACCTTTTTTTACTTTTACTTGTACTTTCTACTTCGAATCTGTACCCAGATCACACAACCAGTCTTTGAGTTATCTCACTGTTGATATTATTTGTGCACAAATTGTATTTAGACATTCTGAAATAGTTTCTACAATACAAATTGTTTCTTACATCTTCACAGTGTTTACAAGGGTGATGTAGCTCTTAATCTTTTTGACCCTCAAGCCCATAGAAATGTGACTCTGGTAACATTGTGACAGGCTGAAATAAAAGCTATTTAGATCTGGTTTTCTGACAATCTGCTGACAAAGAGTTCATCTATAAGGTTGTACCTTCTTGCAGGTGCCATGATCGCTTTTTTTAAGCATGTCTGTAATAACCCAAAACGCAATTTTGAGCTCCGATGAGACCAATTGTCTGCCAGGCATGATTGAATACACACTTACACTTTGACATATACTTTTTAAGGGCTATTCCTCTCATTATATGTTTACTAGTTTTGAACTGTTAAGATAATGGCCCTTGGATAATTACAAACTGGGTAGCAGCATCAAGTTTTAAAATACTTTATTTCCCAAGAGTTTCTAAATTGGAAAAAAAAAGATACTATGTAATTGCCAAAGTCCCGATATAGTTTCATTTTGTTGACTGTCTCATTTGTTTTTTGAGGCTTGTACTGTAATTATATCGTTACCAAATTGTTTCAGTGTTCTACTGTGATTGCGTTTATGATAGAGACAATGTGCTATCTTTGCTAAAAAGTTTAAAAATATATTGGAATGCCAGTTTAAGAGTATATTTGAATGTGTCCATATGGAAGCCAGTAAACGGTATTATTGTATGTTAAGTAACTTGAATGACTTTTAATAACTTACATGTTTGCAACTCATAGTTGACATACTGGTATAATGAATGTTTCTATTGTATTCTTTGTATTGTCAGGACTGACTTACCTGTTTAGAGATTTATATTTTCATAAATGTTGTACTTACATTTTGTTACAGAGTTGTTTAACTGGAATTCAAACAGAAAAGAAACTTATGTCTGAAGCAATATGAAACTAGTGTGTATGCATCGTTTGTATGGAACATTTTAATGTAATAAAATGGTTCACTTTTTGCCTCCACTGCACTGCCTCTGGCTTTTCACTGTAATAAGAGGTTGCTACAGGATGCTGCGTTCGCGTTTCTGCATAAAGCCTTTTATTTACTGCCTTTGATTTCCAAGAAGACGATGAGTGATGTGAACAAACTGTCTTCTAATTGGCTACAATTAGCCCAAGTCCTGACGTACCGGTAGCTGTAAGTTAAGTTAAGCAGAGCACGCTGTGAAACAGGTAATTCATGTTTTTTTGTGTTTTGTTTTCCAGAATCAGAAAACACTGACAGCGCTGAAAGCCTCACACACACACACAACTAGAGCTGTAAAATGATTTGATAGGCCAGTAATTGCGCTTCTCTGCTTGATGCCACATGCCAGACAAGCGTGGTGAATATTTCTCCAACACTGGCTGACATTGTCATTATAATTAGCAGATGCATGTGTGGTTGCACCTGTACGGTGCCCTGCGCCAAACACACACACACACACACAAACTTGCAAAGGCAAACACATCCAGGATCAAGCTGTGATTGGCCAATAAAAGCCTGTTGCTTTGGGCTACCGTTTTAATTTCCCAGTGGTGTCACTCTAAGCCAATCTATGTGTGTTTGTGTGCGCGAGTGTATGTGTGTGTGTGTGTCCTGTCTCCACGGCAACATCAGGTTCATAGCGGTGACGGGCTTGGTCACGCCTCTCATTGTAATGATGGTGAGCTCATGTCTGTTGGCTATTGGGGCTGCTTCCAGTCCTTATGACAACAAGGGCTTGACTATCGCTAGCACATTCCACCTGCAGCGCCACACCGGCATATAATTACACCACTTGTTTGTTGAACAGGAGGTCTCCACAGGTCATAATGTGTGTGTTTTTCTATGTGTGTGTGTGTGTTCTACAGTACGTACAGTATGACATTGCTTCGTATTTGCTCAAACCTAAAATAGCCTCTTCATTGTCAACTGCATTTACTCTATAAGCCAGGGCCCTCCTTTGGTCTTCCTTGTATTTTTTTCCACTGTAACCTGTATTTTCCGCAATGGGGAAACCTATGAGTCACCCATATGTCTCCCCATCCCCCTTCTACTCTCTGGCAGGCCAGATAAACCAGCCACAACTAAACACTTTTACCTTACTGGCAGCTGAAATTTAAGTAGAAGCAAAACCCTGCGCCGTATAAGCTCAAAAAATACTCCAAATCCTCTGTTTGTTTGACTAACTAGAAGTCTTTCACCAAATATGGCATGTTTGCACTGGGAATTCACACCAATTTTGGGCAGCTCAATGTCAAAACTTACATTTTATAAAGTACCATTCCTTGACTGTGAGGCGTGAGTTATAACAAATCCAATCACTGAGACACAATCATTTTCATCCCTTTTATCTTGTTTTCTTTCCCCACATTTCCCCCATTTGCGTCAATACTAGACGACCAGTTTGGAAAGATAGCTACCAACAAACCCTGACCTAATTCCCTCCGAAGCACGCTGGGAGGAGAGACGGCGATATGTGAAAGCTTCCTTGCTCTATTTTGATTTCAGGTGAGGAAACGGGAGATGTTAGAAGAGCTGTTTGCCTGTGATAGTTTAGAAGAGATTATAGCGTCCACTCTGTGCTGCTGCGGTTGGGATTTCTTGATGTGAACGCTCAGGACAGAGGAGGAAATTAAACATGGTGAGGGGTACAGACAATGGCAGTTAAAAAGCTACTGCACAGAAATCCAATTTACTGACAAAACTTAAGGTTTTGTTGGAATTAATCATTACAGTGAAGGGCTTTTCTTTCTCTTTTGATTTTAAACAATGAGACTAATTTAAAGGCACCAGTCCAGGAATGACTCAGTACATATCAAAGTCCATTTGTTTTTCTGCCAGCTGACACGTCACTGCCGAAGCCCAACAATGAGGATATTCAGCAATGTTTGACAACGAATCAAAGTTATCGCTTTTTTAGAATGAAGAATCATTAAAATGTCAAAGGTGACTAACATTAAGATTTAGTCTGAGGTCATGCGCACCCAAAGATAAACATTCAAATTACTTCTTGTTATTTTAGTTACAGAAAAAGGTCAAAACAACAAAGTGTTTTTTACCCTATTTTTAGCAAGTTCAAAGTATATTCTTGAAAACTTCTGGAGATTTCAGTCAGCAAGTGTCAGATGGAGGCCAACTTTTGAGCCTCGACTTTTAAGCCAACATAGACGAAAACCTTCTTAGAGTTCATACGTTGAGAAGTGGAACAACATTTTCGATACATTATGAAACTGTAGCGGGCTAGATGTCAGAACTCTTTGATTTCATTTGAACTAGGCTAGAAAATGGTTGATTATGATTGGATAAAGGTCCAACATGTTAGACGCCATATAGACATTATCGCCAGCGTTCTACCTACCTTAGACATTGCCACTTTATTACTATAACACCTGAAAGTGGGGGGACAACAAGACTTGTCCCCCCCTATTCACACACATGGTCCTAAACATCTCATTAATTTTTGCATTTTCTTATTAATTTATAAATGGGTGCTGTCCGTGGTGCTGAATTTCTTTGTGTAAACAACCACGGTAAAACCACTAACAGAACTTAAAGCAGCAGCGACTAGAAATGGAGCAAATATGATTAAAAAAAGTTATTTTATAAAATGGGTCACTATATCCTGTCAGTAGTGCATGAGACAGGTAATCTGAAAAAAAAATCACATGAGGAGGTGCAGAAGTCTAGTTTCTGTCAGAGAGCTTGAATTACAATATGCTGAAAGGTTATTATGGAATTTTTGCCCAATGATGTCAAACATATACTGCCTAGTGAAGCTTTAAGTGGACTGACTAACATGCAGCTAAATCCAGGCATAATTGCACATAGTTACATGAGCAGTTCAGTCACAACGGTAAAGCCACAGAGAGGCGATGTGTATTTCACTCACCATATTCGAAGAGGAAGGCCATTCTCCTGCCTTTTCGTGGTGGCGAAGTGGTCAATAACCATGTCGTATAAATTCCCACTGGCCTTTAGGTCTTCCACAACAACAGTCAGTGGATATTTTGGCTAGGTTGACAAGTCTATCAAGTCCACATGTGTTCCTCAGGTACGCTTTTATCCTTTTTAGTCAGGAAAAGAAGCAAATCCTTGTCAAGAAGGAGACACGGCCAGCAAAATGAAGTTTAGAGCTACCAGCAAAGCTAACGTTAAACTGCTGTAGTTTAGTTAAATAGTTTCTTACAAACAACTCCACTCTCAATAACTGCACTTGCTAATGTTTGCTACCTGCTAAAGGTGATATCAATACGACGTTGCTGCAATTTGATTGGTGGAGGGTTGGCAGGTGGCATCATAGCCTCATCTGATTGGTTAATCCCTAAAACTCAACTACTCAATGTCTCCTGGCTGTTCAAATTCAACAGACAGATATGAGAGTGGTATCTGTTTATCTCACTCTTTGCAACAAAGCAAATAAGTGTATTTTCCTTAAATGTTAAACTATTTATTTGTATGTTTTTATGATAACTTTCGGCCACTCTCTTTCCTCTGTGTTTCACTCTTTCAAAAAAGCATTGTTGTAAAAAGAAAAATGTAAAAAAAGGAGGAAGCAGTGCAGTGAGAACATGCAGTGCCGCTGGCCGTGTCTTTGAAAATGTGTAGATAGAAGGGCTCTATTTTGCATTTGACGTGTCACATTGTGGTCATGTTTTGTGTCTTTGCCAGGATGTTAGCCGCCATTCCTGTCAACCGCGGCCACGGCAGGAAAAACATTCAGAGATATTCAGAGTATTTTCTTTTTCCAAAAGCCTGTTTCCAAAAGTGCTTCATACCTTCATAGTCACACATTCATTCTGCAGTCATGGAAAAGCATTTATTGCAGTCAGAGAAGTTGTTCAGAAAAGTTTCCACTTGTTTTTTTAACAATTCATTTATGTAATTTTCACTATAACGCACAACCCAGAGCAAGATAAGGCCAAAAACTACCTCCCTGTAGTCCCCTTTAACCCATACTTTATGTTATCATTTGTAACATCTTCATGAGGCAGCACCAAATAAAACTTTAATGTCTCTGCATCTGTAAACACTGAAACCGGTTTTTCAGTTTTGCATCATCCTCAGGGAAGTCATTTGTCTATCAAATCATACAAGACAGTAAAAATGCAACAAAAAAATACATTGTTCAAGAGCACATATTATAGATAGTCCCTGAAAACAGGTTACATTACATTACATTATTTCCTCCACTTTTTAATAATAATAATAATAACTCTTTTGTACATGTTTTCAGTGTAAATGTTGGATTAGATTCACACTCAGAGACTTTTCTTTTTCTTTTTTTCCTGTTCTGGGTTGAAGCCAAGTTTTGTTAAGTAAGTACCAAGTGTTAAGGGGTGATTCCACTCTAATCGCATCGAAGTCATATGATCAACTGTGAGGAGGCTGGTCAGGTTAAGCTGAGTCAAGCTAGACACAGTTTAGCACATCAAAACAGGAAGTCAATTATATTAAAACCTCAGATGGCATCTTGATGGTGTTCTGTAAATATTAATGTGGGTGAATTATGACCCCCAGATGGTAATTATTATTAGGCAGGCATTTACTAATATAACTTAAAATCAATTAAGGCATGCTGCTTTTTTGTTTGTGATCTCTAAAATGAAGCAGCTCCTCTTCTCAGGTTATGGTTGTGTTAGTGTGGATGGGATTTGTGAAAAGTTGTTTGTCCTTTTTTTATATTTCTTGGGACCCTTTATTGTGTTTTAGCTTTTTTGAACCTCTTTTGCCCCTTGTAAAGCAATTTGTAAATTTTACTATATGATAATAACTAAGTTACCTACTCAGAGACTAGCAATTATACCACTGTGTAAAAATACTCTGTTACTAGTAAGTGTCTTGCATTCAAAATGTTATTTAAGTAAAAGTATAAGTATAATGCTTAAAGTACCAAAAGTATTAAATCGTGATTGATCGCATGATTGTCCATGATTAATCAGGATTAAAGCACATTTTTTATCTGTTGAAAATGTACCTTAAAGGGAGATTTGTCAAGTATTTAATACTCTTATCAGCATGGTAGCGGGCAAATATGCAGCTTTATGCAAATGTATGTCTATATTTATTATTGGAAATCAATTAACACAAAGCAATGACAAATATTGTCCAGAAACCCTCACAGGTACTGCATTTAGCATAAAAAAATGCTCAAATCATAACATGGAAAACTGCAGCCCAACAGGCAACAACAGCTGTCAGTGTGTCAGTGTGCTGACTTGACTATGACTTGACCCAAACTGCATGTGATTATCATAAAGTGGGCATGTCTGTAAAGGGGAGACTCGTGGTTACCCATAGAACCCATTTTCATCCACATATCTTGAGGTCAGAGGTCAAGGGACCCCTTTGAAAATGGCCATGCCAGTTTTTCCTGGACAAAACTTTGCGTAAGTTTCTAACATTATTTAAACTAGTATGACATGGTTGGCCTCAGCCTCCCAACCGAGGGAGACACCGGAGTTTTGGTCGGAGACAATGACGTTTCTCGCTGCGGAGCCCCGTCACTTCACAAGACACGGGAAACCTCTGTTGGTCTGGAGGAGCTGCAGCATTTATTTCTGCACAAACGTCCACTGTACATGCACTAGATATTCTCAGAGCTAAACTAACTCTTCTGCAGCTTCACTAGATATAACTTTGCGGTTTTGGTGCTTCCGTGTAGTTTGTGTTGGAGTCTTGTCTGAACAGCGTAGCCACACGCGACACCAACCCGGATTGATTTATACATGTAAGAAGTTACAAACAGTCCCTTTAATGTTTCAGCTGGTAAATATGGGGCTCATTTAATCTGAATACTGATTTTACAGTAATCTATAACAATACAAACTCATTTATTAGTTGATTAAATTTTGTATTAACAATCTAAATCTGCAAAGTAACTAGTAATTTAAGTTGTCAAATAAATGTAGTGGAGTAAAAAGTACAATATTTGCCTCTGAAATATAGCGGAGTAAAAGTATAAAGTTGTACAAAAAGGAAAAGTACAAGTACCTCAAAATAGTACTTAAGTACAGTACTTGAGTAAATGTACCGCACACCACTGCAACTAAGTAAGCTCAGTTTAGTATTCTATAATGGATACATATAATCAATATTTTGTCAGGGTTCATGAGTTTTTATTTTGAAAGTCCTGACAGGAAGCAGTTGTAGTTCCCTGTGTGTGTGTGTAGTTTGTTAGTGGTCCACTAGTCTCCCAGCTCTAACTAACCATCAGACTGTTCAAACAGGAGACATGGGACTGTGGAGTCACCGAGGGGGGGAAACGCTTCTCCACAACAACTCACACCAAAAGAAGGAAGTCTTATCCAGCTCAACATGTTCAATGGAGACTCTACTTTTATAATTTCTACTCAGTGAAGGACCCGAAGAGGGACAACTTAAATGACATCTGAAGTTATATGCGTGCATTTATGACACCTTAGGGCAGAGTGCCACACCTTCGCTTAAGCGCAACAGGTAGGTTGAAAACAGCTTTTATCTTTCTGGCTCGTTTATTATGATAATTAATGCTCTGAATGAACTTTAAAGAGTGTGAAAAGTGTTGTTGATGTGTCATTAAAGCTTTACTAGCACAGCTTGGACGGTTGTTGCACAGCAACAGGTGAACAGGTGAACAGGTGAGGAGTGATGTCATATGCCATATGGTGCGCCTGCATTGAAAAACAAAGAAATACTACAATAAATGTACCATATTATACAAGTTAAGGTAGTTATAAGGGTGTTTTATGTGTGTTGAAGTAGTGTCACAGTAAATAAAGAAACAAAAGTTTAATCATTTTTGAGTTTAGCTACAAAACCTTCTTTAATGTAAGGTAGTACTGGCAATGGAGATGTGACTGTACACCTGTTGAACACCTGTTGCTCATAATGACATATGCTATTAACACAAACTAATTAATAATAAATACATGTAGGTTATGTAGGCAGGCATCACTGCTGCAAAACAGGATTTATTGATCAATTGCATAAAGAAGGTGTCTCAAAGTTTTTTAATTATTTGGATTTTTCTTATTTTTATTTTTTTTGTGATCAATTTTTTATTGGTATTTAAGCATAATTATGTAGGGTGGGGTTACAAATGGATAGATCACCAATAAAATAAAAGAATATAATCACAAATGTCAATGTACTAATCAATAAAAAATTGGCAAGCAGCTACAGAAAAAGAAAAGAAAAAAAACAAGCAAACAGGAAGAAAAAAAAAGAAAAAAAACAAACAACAACAAAAAGTAATTTAAATAAAAACTCCTGAAATTTTTTAGTTGTCCTATAAATAGTGAAATTTAAAAATAATGAGTCACAGAATCGGCCTGTAAAATACAAATTAAGGTAGGATACTGTATGTGTGTTTAAGTGATGCCACAGTAAATAAAGATACAAAAAGTATGATAAGATCGTTGTAAGCCAATATTCAAATAGCCTAGCTAAAACAAAACCTGCCTTAATGTATGTATGGTAGGTTTTGTTCTGGCACTGGAGATGTGACTGTACACCTGTTGCACACCTGTTGCACAATAGGGTATAGATAGGCTATTAACACAAACAAATTAAAAGATACATTTATGTAGGTAGGCATGGCCATAAACAGGATTTTAGAAATTATTGATTCCCCCCAATGCGCCCCTCTTAATTTTCAAGTACATTTTGATCAAAAACATAAAGAAGGTATCGTAAAGCTTTTAATTACTTGGATTTTTCACATTTCATTTGTTCAAGTGTTCCAATACTTTATGTAATTTTGTTTTAAAACATTTTCCTCACTACCTGAAATAAAATTCTGGTATTTATTTTTTTTTAAATTTTGTTGGCCTAATAAATAGTGACATTTAAAAAATAATGAGTCACAGAATGGGCCTGTAAAATACCCGTCATGTGTCCGTTATTAATCAGTCATTTTCTCTTTTTCTTTCTTTGAACCGTATGTTATGGCAGGTCGTGTGGCCATCTTGGTTGTTGTTGTTGTCCAGTGTCTTGTAAGCCCATATGGGCACCAAATGGTGCAGGACACTCAAATAAACAAATCAATCAATCAAAAAATATTACTTCTGATCAATTTCTTTATCAAAAGCTTACTTCATAGATCAGTTAGTTCATTGTTTTGTCTTTAAAGTGTGAAAAATGCCTGTTATAATTTCCCATAGCCAACGTTTGTACGACTAACACTCGAGAGACCCAAAGATATTCAAATTACAATAATATAAAACTGAAAAAAAGAAACATCCTCATATGTATAAAGCTGGTATACTCGCAAATATTTAGCCGTTTTTTTGTTTAAACGAATAACCAATCACCAGAGTAGTTGCCAAATATACTATGTATACCTGTTTAAAAACAAAACTAAAGACTGCACCACGTTATGTTTCAGTATGTTGCACACAGTGCTGTAAATGTGACATACTGAAGCTGAAACCTTCCACCCTGAACACACTGAAGTTAATGAGTGAATGGAGGGCTGTTATTGGGGACATTTGTTCTTTGTTGGGATGGAGTGGAGACGTGGAGGTGGAGGTGGAGGAGTGGTCTTGAACTAGTTAGCCAGAGCTCATGTGCACGGCCTTGGGCTTTGTTTGCACATCTAACATGTAGCCACGCTGAACTCTGGGTCACTTGAAATGGCATACAAACTTTACGCCTGAGCCCAAACATACCCTGTCTGTCATTTACAACACTCTTGAACATAATGTTAACAGCTGCATACGAGCAGCTATCATACATCGAGAGTCTCTTCAAACTCATGATGTTTGTCTCACGTGTTTTTTAGCTCCAGGCAGTTTGTATTTACAAGATCCTGACAATTGATTTACACAACATGCTAAGCTGCGGTTTGCTAAACCCATTTAATTCGCCTTTATTCGCGGACTCCAGCCATGTGACCGCCTGTTACACAAAACAAGCCATTAAAAGTGTATGCAAATAATATTTGCCGAAGGGCTAGTTTGCTTTGCACCAGGGCTGCTCCTGCAGGATGACTCGACCTGAAACAGGATGTAAACATGAGAACAGAGCTTAGTGCTGTTGTTGTTGTACAGATAGTGTTATTTTTTAAAGTGAAGGATGTGTTGTTGTGTAATAGAAGGGAAACTATATGATTTATTATATTATATATAACTTTTTTGTCATGTAAACAGTGGGCAACTCTGGGTCTGAAAAGTGAAGCCAATGCTGAAGAGCCTTAGATTTGCATTCTTTCTAATAGCCAGCAGGGGGCGACTCCTCTGGTTGCAAAAAGAAGTCTGATCATATAGAAGTCTATGAGAAAATGAGCCTACTTCTCACTTGATTTATTACCTTAGTAAACATTGTAAACATGAGTTTATTGTCTCAATCGCTAGTTTCAAGTCTTCTTCAATACAGCATGATGTTCATTTAGTAAATTATGGTCCCATTTAGAGTCAGATAGACCATAAAGCAGGGGATGCTTTAGGGCGGGGCTACGTTGTGATTGACAGGTCATTACCATGGTGTTGTCCGCATTTTCGTCTTACGACTTTAACCCTTTTCGCAGTGTGTTTTCAGTTCATGAAAGTTAATTGTAACATTTTGGTTGCTTAAAAATGTCAGCGTTCGGTTGAACTTAGCTCCACCCTCTTGTGTCACGTCTGGTTGCAAAAAAAAACAAGATGGCGACGGCCAAAATGCTGAACTCGAGGCTTCAAAACAACAGTGACTTTGTCAACTTCTTATCTACAGTCTATGTTTGTAAATACCTGTCATTATTACAAGTAACAAACCTGGATAAGATATGTAAAGATATCATCCTTAAAAAAAACAACCAAAAAATCAGATTTTTGTTTACATAATGGTTGTTTGAATGTTAAAGAATCAGCCTGAAGATGTTGTTTTAGCCTCCGTTTAATTTCCCCCTAAATCGCTGACTCTATATCATTTAAAAGTGCACTCTTCTGCGGCTCTTCGCAGGCTTGTTTACTCGCTTAAAGTACAATTCAGAGCTCCTGTGTCAGGAGGATTCACGGGGGGGAAAACAGCAGCAGGTCTGTTTGCAGTGTGAGAGAGAGAGGAGGGGAGTGCTATTGATAAGTGTGGGCTGCTGGGTAATAGAGAGGAGACAGGACTTGTTTTCATCAGACTGCTGCCCAAGGCCGTCTGGAAACCATCATATTACACATACGATCACACACGTAGCTTCATGATATCATCTGAAATCAGAGGAGGTATTTTTCAGATTATTTTTGGACCGGCTGATCAATATCGTATCACTTGATTGACCTCCAAAAACAGCAACTGCGTGTGTAAGAAGAAACTTGAAGTAACTGTAGATCGATCCTAAAAGGATGGCTAACTTTATATAAATTGGTCGCCATGACAACTCCCCATTGGATACACTTGCCTAATCACACCCGGCTTATTCAAATCAGACAGCTCAAGGTCAGCTCGTCAAGCACACGTGTCCAACACTCAAATCAAAAAAGTCTTATTCTGAATTGATTTCCTTTCCTTCTGTTTAATAACAGATACTCTGCGGTGTTTCCTTGTGCGAGCCGCGATTGGGAAAGTTACACATCACTCTGATGAATAGCTCGAGCACTTTTATGGGAAGCGTTATCAGGTGTGGAAGGTTATCTCATCTACTGTACATGCAGGTTATTAAAAGCCTGGATAAAGCAGCGGTTGAGACAGCGCCGTTTTCTTGTCATTACACAGACTTTAAAATCGTGTATTGACATTTCAGCTGGATTTTAAAAGCCTCGGAGCAGATAAGAGGCCTAAATTGTCCGCCTTATCGAATGCTGCACTTCTCTTTCAGCAGAGAAATTCAGCAGCGGGTCATGCTGGTGACTATACAAGGAAATACTGTCAATGAATGCTTTGTTTTCCATTTTTACTTTACGTTCATGAGCACATATGTGAGATAAAAGCCAGTTTCGGCTTGATAAAGTGGAATTGGTGGTTGATCAGGTTTAATTTAGCACCTGGAGGAAAGAACAAGGCTGCATGTTGAGATTAAATGAAGAATTATTATTTGTAATTCAGATGACATTAAGAATTAATTGATGCATCTGAGTAAACAAAGATCTGTTTAACCAACCAAGGAAATGCATTTTAAATATTGATAAACTGAAAGGTAATTCAGCATTTCATACAGATTGTTAGCAATACGGATGCCATAATCACGGCTTTTAAAGCAGGTATTGATTACTGATTTACTGTCATTAGAATTGGCTGATCCTGATCACTAATTGGTTGGAATCACTACTCCAAAATGTTATTTTTTCCTCCGTACCATATGCTTTTCAATGTATGTCATTAGGGCTGCAACTAAAGATTGTTTTCAATATCCATTAATATGCTGATTATTCTCTTAAAGGAACAGTGTGTAACATTTAGGGAGATCTATTTGCAGAAATTGAATATAATATTAATAATTATGTTTTCTTTAATGTGTAATCACCTGAAAATAAGAATCCTTGTGTTTTCGTTACCTTAGAATGAGTCGTTTATATCCACATACGGAGCACGTCTTCTTCAACGGTGTCCGCAATGTTGCACCGCCAAGTTTCTACAGTAGCCCAGAACGGACAAACCAATCAATGTTAACTTTTCCTGCTGGGGCCGGAGTCGATAACATTACTCGCTCCCGTCGCCGCTTTCTCTCTCTTGCTTCAGCACTCACTTCCCACGTACACACCCAAATACTCTACGCACCGGCTCTGCTCCAAATGGCTCTAGAGAGGGACATTCGCGTTATTGCGTCGGCAACCGTAGCTCTCCAACACGCTTGGCACACGGGAGAGGCTTCAGTTGGTTGCAATCTCCTCACCTCACCGCTAGATACCGCCAGATCCTACACACTGGCCCTTTAATTAATTGTTTGGTCAATAAAATGTTGAAAAAATTGTGAGAAAATTGACCATCACAATGCACCAGAGCATGGTTACATTATCAAACTGCTCGTTTTCTCCGACCAACAGTCCAAAACCCAAAAGCATTCAGTTATTTGTCACAGAAAACTACCAAATATTCACATTAAAAAGCTTGAACCAGTGACTTTTTTTGCCAGTTTTGCATAAAAATTACTTTAAGTCTTGTTATAATATGTTACAATCAGCAGCTGCGAGAAATATCTTCCTCCTCTGCATGTCTTTCTGAGCAGCTTATTGGATCAGGTGATAAAATGACAGTGTTTGCTTGTTTTTCACACACATCCTGAAACTGCCAAACAGGAGAGTCCTGCCTGGCCTCATGTATTTCATCCTGAGACCCGTCATGCTGCGGATTGGCTGAGAAGGTGTTTGGGTTGTGACACACAATGTATGCACATGCTGCGTAGCAAAAGCAGCAGTTTAGCTAGAACAGCAGCTTTAGTCTTGTGTCTATATCTACACAGGATGCGTTCAGGTGCACTACTTGTTGTAAGTCACCCGTATTTTGACAGCGCTGGAGGCCAACACACATAAGGAAATTGCTTTGGGCCACGGCTACATGTGTAAAGCATGAGTAAAGCACAAGCCGTAACTCAGTCTGAGTGTATAGACGGCTGTATTGATTGAAATAGGAGCGCATACCTTCTGTCAGACAAGCATGAGACGGACGACTGAAAAATGCAGTGTAGTTTAGACAAACTGTGACACATTTCCTTGCCGTGTAGACAAACAAAACTAAAAAAACACAGTGGTTGATCAGTCTGGAGCTGCAACTAATAATTATTTTCACTACTGACTAATCTGTAGATTATTTTCCCCATTAATAGACTAATCATTTTGTCTATAAAATTTCAAAAAAGGCCTGTTACAATTTCCCAGAGTACAAAACGATGTCTTTAAATGGCTTGTTTACAATCCAAAACACAAAAATATTCAGTTTACAGTGATATAAAAATTAAAAAAGCAGTAAATTCTCACATTTGAGAAGCTGGAACCAGTGACTATTTGGCACTTTTGCCTAATAAACAACTTAAAGCGATTATATTTAATATCCAAATAGTTGCACATTAATTTCTTTTGAATGACTAATCGATTCATCTTCTGCAAAAAACAAAAAATTCCTCCCAGTTCTTCTTTGACATTCACATCTGTTGTAAATTCCTGCCATATTTCTTTCTACATTGTCTTGGCAGATGTGACGAAACACACCGTAGATATAGCAAAAGATAAAGAACAAATAAACAACAGACAGTCAGATGGATGTCAGACCAGTTAGCCTGCTTTTCCATCACCACACCCCTCCCACATGAACACGATCTCCCTTCTCACTGTCCCTTCGCACACACCAAACAACCAACACGCACACTCTGACCGAGTGTCGAGCTATAAATTATGACTTTATAATGTAACACACAGCTTACATAAGCAGAACAGATCTATCAGGTGACCGAGCTGTGGTCTAGTCCGTGAAAGACTCGTCTCCTTTGTTGAAAAGTTCACCAGAGACCTTCCAGAGAAATATTCATATCTACACCTCAGGCAGCAGCTCTCCGAACGTGCATTCAATTACTGTCAGCAGATAAGAGAAAATTGATCTATTAGCAAGCCTCTAATGTTTATCAAGCTCTCTGTTTTTGTCTCTGAACCTCGTCTACCTGTGTGTAGTTTGATAGTGTTGGTATTTGCAGTGTTTAGACTAGCAACTGAAACCCACAGTTATACAGAAAAGGTTGTGGATAGATTTCAGTCTTCCAAGGGCACGACAAAAACAACTGGTATCAGATATGCGACACTGAAGGAAGACTATATCTCAAGGAAGCGATAGTGTGTTTTTGTGTTTTGAGGTTGGTATGAGAGGCCGGAGATCAAATCACTAAACGCCTATTTATTTGTATTTTTTCCACGTTTAAAGGTGCAGTGTCTTTTCTTGTAAGCAAACAAAAGTTTACATTCAGTGTTTCTAGGGGTGGGGGGAAGAAAATCGATAAAGCATAGTATTGCGGTATTGCCAGGCAATATTGTATCTATACAGGGTCGTCAAATATCAATCTTATATTATATAAACTATTAACCACTTACTAATCCGACGGCCGCTATTCAGACTTTCAGGGGTTGTAGGGCTCAGGGTTAAAGCTAGAGCGAAGTTACTGGTATCATATGAAACTAGAAAACCTAAGGAATGTCATGTTCGCAATCATATCATAAGACTTAAGTATCGTGATAATATCGTATCGTGGGGCCTCTGGTGATTCCCGACCCCTAAGTGTTTTTTTACTAAATCATATCCTTTTGTTTACATCCATGTTTGTTGGCACATTGCAGCGTCTCTTGGCATATTACCACCACCTGTAGATGGTGTGAAACCATTGGCAGGAATGTGATTGACATCAATACGCTTATTTGCAAAGAGTTCGATGGGAAGATTGATACCTGGTTCATATCTGTCAGCTAAATATGAAGCTACAGCCTGGATTTAGCTCAGCCTAGCTCTGTCCAAAGGTAAAAACATCTTCCTACAAGCTCTCCTGAAGCTCACAAACTAACACCTTATATCTTGTTTGTTTAATCTGTACAAAAACTAAAGTGGGGAGCTAAAATGCTATCGAACCCCAGCCCAGGAGTCACATTGTCAGTTGTTGCACAATATATGAAACCTTTATTAGTGTTATTATGAAAATAACTACTCCTCCACTACACAATAACTCTTAACAGGTAATTTCAACTGGACACTTTCCAGAGGAAGAATTATTTCAAGCCTTATCTTTCCTGATGAAATTTACCATCCGCAGCAATTGTTCAAAACTGTCTCCGACTGCCAGTTCCTCGGGTATTCCCCGGATTTCAATCCAGTCCACTTTTAGGGGACACTATAGCAATCTCACTTTTATTGCACCTGTTTCCCCAAGATGAAACGTTTCAATTTCCTCCGGAGAAATCTCTGAGAAAAAAAAAAACGGGAGCTCGGCCAAGCTGCCAGCGCTGAAATATCTCTCCCCTTCAGTAATCGTCCTCCGATCTTCCCTATCATAAAAAACAGGAGCAATATCTAATATATTGAATGGCACAGGGAGCAGATAGAGCGACTGTTATTGCCGGCCAACAATGGCCAATATATGAATGAATTATAGTCATTTGATGCACAGATTGAATCCTTGATCTCATCATGACTTTGGAAAGTCTCCAGGGGAACAACATGATTGGTCATTTGGATGTTGTGGAATGAATGTGAGTCAGTAATACTGTTGGTTACTGTAAAGCCTCATTACTATACCCCGACACCTCAAACATCAAAACCCACCTATTTAAATTCACTTTTAATCGGTTTATCCATTAGCCCCCCCACTGTTATTGCTTTTACTGTTTCTCTTACTCATCTTTTTTAAAGTGCTTTGAGTACCTTTTAAAGCACTATAGAAATAAAATGTATTACTGTTATTAATTATGTAATTTTTCAAACAGAAATGTCAGAGACTTTCTTGTTCCACACCCTAAATTGTGAGGATTAACTTGTTTTTCTTTGTCTTACTACGCTGAATATGTTTAGATTAGGACTGCAAAGCAACTTAAAGACGTCATCTTGGGCTTTGTGAAATTGTTATGGATATTTTTCTCTATTTTATGTAGTTAATACTAAACTAAACAATGAATTGGTTAATAAAGAAAATAATCAGCATATTAATTGATAATGAAAATCATTTTTAGCTGCAGCTCTTTACTGAAATGAAGCAAGACCATAGCTTTGGATCTTGAGTCAGGTTCAAGTCTCAAATTTGGCAGAAGCAGTTGCATCCAGTCGGGTTGGGTCTTAAAGGTGTTATTGATAACATTTTTATGCAGACAAATATTTTATATGATTGTGAATTTATCATTTAAAAAATGTTGGCGGGTCCAAAATTAATGTTTTGTTTATCTCTGTGGATGATATCTGACGTTGGGTTTCTAATTCTAACAAGGCTTGTGAGCCAATAGTAAAACAACGTTGGTATCACCTGGTATCTCTGGGTTGTCAGTTAGTGTGGAAAAAACAGATAAATGGCTGAGATTGATGGCTGGCAACGACTTGTTGTGAAGTAAATGCAATGGAACGGGTGAGGGAGAATGAGCCATCTAGCGGCTGAATGTTATCAATATTATTAATAGCATCTTTAAAGGTACATTGTGTAGGATTTGGTGGCATCTAGTGGTGTGGTTGCAGATTGCAACCAACTGAGTACCCCTCCGCTCACTCCTCCCTTTCCAGGACTGCAGTAACATCAACCGCTGAGTGTAAAACCGTGCACCGTTGGCCTCACCTCGAGGCCATCCTGTTACCATAATAACACTACTTTATGAGTTTTACAAGCGTGTCGGAAACGTAAAAACACGAAGGGCTCTTTCGAGAGCCAGTGTTTGGTTTGTCCGTTCTGGACTCTGTGAAGATATGAAGGGCTAAGCTAACGAAAACACAACAATTCTTGTTTTCAGGTTCATAGTTATGAATAATGTATTCCATTTCTGCTAACAAATCCCCCGAAATGCTACACCCTGTTCCTTTAATACCACAGATTAATCCTAAAACACACCTCACTGGTTTTTCCACTTCTCTCTGTGTATCTATAGCTATTTGCTCTGCACACACAGTGTGGCAAAGATGACAGCTGCATGTAGACACACTGGAACCGGATCAGCCCGCCTTGTTAGTCATGTTTGTCTTGTCATTTCTCTTGAAGCAGACTCCTTGGGAGTTGTCTTTGACTTTTTAATGCTAATGCCACTTGGTTATATCAGGATAGTGATGTAACTAGTTACTCATGGGCCCTCGTTGCTTGGAAGTTGTTAGCTAAGATGTCATCTGTGCCCTGCGGGACTAGTTCCCCTCTGACTGTGAGCTTGTTTCTGCTGACCAGCAGCAGAATGGTTAGCCCAAGGCAGATAACACTGCAATCACATTGTCAGCACTCGGGCAACGCAGAGACAAGCTTTTGCCTTGCAAATTTGCAACCCAACTCCACGCCGATGCAAACCAGCTTTTTCCGACCGAGTCAGCCAACCATCAGTCAGCCTGTCGGGTGGCGTGTCCTCACTAGATGGTAGAAGTCAGCCAGAACACATTTCCGAAAGAAACAAAAACATATTGAATTTACGTAATGATAAAACAGTATAGCAGCCAAAATCTGAGTAAAAATGCAGCAGTGAATAAAAAGTTACATAAACTTTGAACTCCAGGGAGTTGACAGACTTACATAAGAGGAAGAAAGAGGATGTTTTACATGTATAATTAGTCTATTCATCACATTGCTGCCACAAAATTAACTGATCCATTGTTGTGTTCAGTTTTATTACACGCAACCTCAGGGAAAGACATGAGATTGACTTCAGGGGTAAATATTCTTGGAAATCTAGGATCATCTTGTGCCAGTTTTTCTTTGACTATTGTTGGTTTATTCAATGTTATTTCTTTGAAGTGGTTTTATATCTGAGTTTTTTTTCTCGCAAATGTATGACTTTATATAATCTCGCAATTTAGTTTTTCTTGTAAATTTGCCACTTTATTCTCAGAGAATATCTGTGTTTTCTTCTCATAAATTTTATAATTAATCTTGCAAAGTTTTGATTTATTTTCTCGTAAATTTACCACTTTAATCTCGGAGAACATCCAAGTTTTTTCTTGTGAATGTATGACTTTATATTCCCACAATTATTTTTTTTCTCGTAAATTTGCCACTTTAATCTCAGAAAATATCCAATTTATTTTCTCGTAAATTTATGACTTTACAATCTCGCAAATTTGTAATTTTTTTACTATTTTAAATCATTAATTTTCCATGTTTTTTCTCAGAATATTACCCCCTACAATTTTCCTACAATGGCTCTAATACGCTGTCGTAGCCTCTCCAGCTACAGTCCAAAAAAGAAAACAAACTTAGACAGCAACCACCATGCACCATGTGTCGCAGTTAGGATAATCTGGTTTTATCCGTGCATAATGTAGACAGTAGTTCTGTAATGAAATTCTAATTAAATTTATTTTGATTTAAACGTGTCTATATAATTTAATTAAGAAAATGTGGAGTGAGTCACTTGAAGTTGCTTAATTGCTTACCTCCCTGTCACAACACACAATAATCCATGTACTGTCACAGAGCTTTTATCTGTAGTGAAAACACGGTGCCGGGAAGGAAGCAAACTTATTTATACTCATAATTAATTCAACAATGCAGTCAGAGATAGTTATGTCACAGAGTTTAAGGCCATTCATTTCAACAAATAGATAATGCTGTTGTATTTGGCAGAGCAGAAGGATGCTCCCTAGACAAATCCAAGCAGCCTGCAAGCACATTAAAACACCCCCGAGGGTATAGAGAGCAGAATATGACGGATATATGGAATATACATAATGCACAAGGCAAGAAATGCCACCGCTCAACAAGAAAACAGGAGGAGAAGGAGGAGGACGCTGGTGGCGGTGGAGGAAGAAATCAGAATGAGCGATCAGAAGATGAGAGTTGAGGCTGCTTGACCTGTTTGAATGTGACTAGTAATTGTAAAAGTCAGCTGATAGTGACTTCTTCCGGGACTAATACGGGCGCTCCATTAATGCGATAGTTCCCGATGCCCGCTGGGAAATTACCTCCTCTCTCGGCCCCCTCCTGGAAGATAAGGGACACTTCAGCCGGGGCGGTTGCTCGCCGGTGCAACAGTGTGTAAAAACAGGGTCCTCTATTTAAAGCACAGCCTTGTCGAACCCACCGCACGCTCTGAATTGCACTTGTCGTGGTACACCCTCTTGGCTTTTTTCAGAAGTAGCTGTGAATGTGTTGGAGGTCCCGGTGAAAATGGAGAGCTGGGGATCGTTACAGTCTAGTTCACCTCAAATCACAAGAGATAGTTTCTGTGAAGGAGAATAGAGGACACTCAAAGACGAGAGGATTGTTCTGTGTCCGAGCTGACTTTGTCTGCATCCTCGGCGACTACACACACCCACCTCCGGCTCTTTTTATATCGCGGCACACAGCAGCAGACCTGTAAGGGGGATAATTGGACGCCTTGGGATTGCAAAGTCATGCTTTGATGCTTTCGCACAAATAATACAGCCATGTAAAAAAAATTAAAAATGTGACATGGTCATGATGTTCCTCCTGTTTCCAGTATTGGATTGATAGCCTTGTAAAGCAGCTTGTGATATTATATAACCCAGCAGGCCCTCTTTAGCATGAGGAGGACTGTACATCAAGGTGTATTTGTTGGTCCAACATGCATTTTTCTTATCAATTCCCCAAGCAGAGAGCACCTGGACCCCTTAGCTCGTTCCCTACAGTGAGATTGCATGAAGATGTATGAAGTCCCACTGCATAACTAAAGCCTGTTACATCATAGTTGCCTGGCCTTATACTGCATCTTGAACATTTGTAGGATTAATGGATACAAATGCAGAAGAAAACTAATGATTACAGGAGCTATGGTACATTCTTTTTGGCTGGAGGTATACAATATTTTTCGTAGGGCTGTCAAAGTTAACGCAATAATAACGCAGATTTGTTTTAACGCCACTAATTTCTTTAACGCATTAACACAACTTAAGATTTCTAGGTTGTAGCGGGCTCAGTTTTAAGGCTAGAGTGAAGATACTGACATCATATGACACTAGAAAACTTAAGGAATCCATTGGTACCATTGGATGTGTCATACTAGCTTGTGACTAGGTTAAATAATGCTCCAAACTTATGCTAAATTTTGGTGATGAAACACGTTTTTCATCGCCAAAAAGGGGTCCCTTGACCTGAAATGTTTTCTATGAGAACCCATTATTTTATGTTGTTAATTGATTTCATTTGCATACATTTACATAAAGAAAGCATATTTTCCCACTCCCATGTTGATAAGAGTATCAAATACTTTACAAATCTCCCTTTAAGGTGCATTTTGAACTGATAAAAAAATGTGCAATTAATTTGCGATTAACTATTTGAACCGATCGACAGCCCTAATTTTTTCTTATTGTCAACAAATCCTACGAAAACACCAAAATCAACAATGAATTTATCGTAGTACTAACAAGTATTGACTGTGTTGCCAAAGCCTGATATATCTTTTAACCTTCATACCGAATCAGAGCTGTAGGTCAGATTTAGATCGGTATTCAACAGTGGAGCATTGAGAGCAAAAGATGGCCCTAAAGTTACTAATAAATATCAAAGAATAATGCCCCTGTTCTTCAAACCAGGGGGAAAAAATGCCGAATTTGCCGCCAGCAATAGATATTTCTTCCCTGAATGCAGAAATAACACAAGGATATATATAATGCTAAAGAAAAATCGGAGGATCAAATGATTATGTCACATTTAAAAAAAAATATGATCACATATTCTGATGAACGTGCAAGAATAACATCGGAAAAATTAGAAAAGAATGTCCTTTTATGATTAATTATCTGCAGTTCTATTAAAACTTCATTTAGTGTGTGGCAAAAACAGAAAGATATTTCCAGTAAGTAATCATTTTTAAAAAAGGTTGCATCATTTTTTTTTGGTACAGCATGATGGTATCAATAACCAATAACCTCGCATGCTGATGAACACATTCCAAACCAAGACGCCAAACTTTATTGCTCCTTTCAAGCTTGACGAAGGCAGCGCAGACGAGATCCACTCCTGTTCTTAACTTTCACAATTAAAGCCCTAGACATATATTATGTATTATATTCACAGGCGAGTATTTTGCATCTTTGTGTCGTTTATTCGTCACAGTCTTAAGAGACTGACACACAGTTCGTCTTGTTATTTTCATGGGGTTTGTGGTCAAGAAGAAACATATATAACACTAGACTTATCCACTTAATGAATTCAAGTTCCTTATTTGCTTTTATTCTAAGCATCATTTGTAATGAGACGAAGCTGCACCCAAACTTATTGCGCTCTCTGTTCAAAGATTCGACCCAAAGGTAAAGGAGAGGCCTGCGGGGTCAGAGAGTTAAGGTTAAGAATAGAAGCTGTTTTGTCTCGTGGGCACACATCCCTCCTTTTATTCCACAAAGAGATACTGTGTCCTCTATCTTTGTCGCTCTCTCTTTCCCCTTCGCTCGCAGACAAACCCATTCAAGACTCGGTGATTAATTATTTACCCAGGCAATGAAATGCCAAAGCCTAGAGAAACACACCACCAGGAGAGAAAAGGTCACTCCCATCCTGCACGTAGATACACACACTCTACGACACACACACACACACAACAGTGATGGATGGCAATAACATCTTTATCGGCGCTTCAGGCAGACAGAGTTTTCATCCTCGTGTCCAAACACCGTCGGGACCAAGGGCAAAGCAAAAACTTGACTGATGAGGAGAGATCTTTGAGAGAGAGCGCTCCTTTAAAACCCACTCACATGTCAGAGGTGGTGAACTGTCTGATCAATAGACTCTGTCAAAGAGTGTGTGTGTGTCTGTGTGTGTGTTGTTGTACAAGTGGCTGTGGAGCTAACTGTGACCTTTGCTTGATGAGCGAGCTCGGACATTGATGGGAAAATGACACCCGGTGAAAGAACAATACGTGCGTGTTTTTAAAGAAGTTTTAAAGTCGCTTTAGATTTTCGTCTGTGCTGTTTTGGTCGAAGAGTGTCGCCTGTGTGATTAAACTTTAATGTCTTTGTTAATGTCCCCTTCACAGCTCCACGACACAGCTGGCCAAATGGGGTGCCAATGCTGCAGGATGATAAAAAGGTGAGCCATTAACCTCTACTTGTTTGTTTGTTTGTTTCCGGGTCCTTCTAGGGAATACTGTCAGGACACAATCACTTGTTTTCAGTGATTTAAAGGGTTGGTTCACTCAAATGACGTCTTTTTTTTTACATTCCTCTAGTGGTATCTGGTCAGTTTTGGCCATTTTAAGTGTTTTTTGTTCATCCCCAAGACGTGCAGGTGTAGGCAATTTAATTTGCGAGGATTGGATCGATTTCTTTTTTACTGAAGAAATAACAAGTATTATGTCCTTTTGAACTGACCCTTTAAACAATTAACTGATAACAAAACAAAAAAGGAAGATTGTTAGTCTGTATGTTGTCAGAAAATGAGAACAAATCCTTCGACCCTCGATTCCGATAAGGAAAAACACCCCCAAAAAAACTTTTAACAGTGAACAGTTTAGTCAATAGATGACATCCTAAACAGCAGCCACTCATTAAATATGCCATTTGCTGTGTGAAACAGCTCCTCTGCTCCTTTTCTTGAAGGTTATTTTGTAGAAAGTTATTCATTTTTTTTATTATGTTATTGGAGATGATCTTTATTTCAGGCGATGTGGTCCTCCTCCACTTTAAAACACTGCAGGAAACCCGTGTATGAGATCAAAAAAAAGGCAAGTTAAAGACTAATAGTGTCTTGAGCAACCCAATATCATGGGAAGGTTTATAAATAACAAGACATTACAAGGACATTCTGCGTGTCATTTGTACGGCACGCAACAGAACTACGGTAAGGGCTGCAGTTTATGGTTTAGGCCCAAAACCACTCACTTAGGTTGTGGCAACAAAGCAAATTAATTATGTTTAGGAAAAACATTATGGTTGGGGTTAGGTTAGCTTAAAATAATTACGTAAACTAAGTAAAATATGTACAGAAACAACTTAAAAGAAGTACAGAAAACACGTCACAATCACTAAAAAACATGTCACTAACTTCAAAATAACTCAACACCACCTTTGGACACAAACACAGGTCTTGATCACCGGTGTCTGGGTTGAAAATCCTGTGTTTGTTGGACCCATCCACCTCCCCTACCACCCACCATAAGCAGTCTCTCTCTCTCTTTTTATTTATTATTCTACGTCACTAGCTCTGAGCAAAGCATATTTACGTGGTTGCGTTTACATTGCAGTCAGTACAGACTACATGGCGTACAAAATGGCACGCCAAAAGCAAGAACGGCGTTCTTATTGCACGCTAAATGACTTGAAAACTACCGTCAGTTTGTGCAACTGGGCTCACAGAGCCACTAGCATGGCTGCAGACTGCCAGTCAACAATCGTTCTGATCAATCAACTAATATTCTAAGCACTAATTCATTGTTAGCTGCTCTGGATCGGAGCCGACGATAAATTCCAGTCCACCTCCTCAGTAACAACCTCTCACCGTAGATTTCCTTATCTCCGGGTCCAAGGTGCCAATTCAAAAAGTCTCCTTGCCCAACATAATGATTTCTTGTCTTGTTTCATGCAGATAGTGAGAGGTCCATTTATAATACGTCTGCACTCTCAGCCTCACGTGGGCTCTTTGCACAAACTGTGAGTCAATATGCCAATAGCCATCACCCTTGGTTACTGTATTTCTTTGCAGGGCCGTCTATTCATTAAAAGCCTACAAGACATCGTTGTCAGGGCTCGACATCATTGTGCTTTTTGAGGTGAGCGAGGAGATGGAACGGGGACGGGGGAAACGAGATTTTGATTGCAGATTAATGAAAGGGCAAGCTGTGATTCGCATACCAGAGTCGTAATCCCCCCCTCCCTCAACACTTTTTCTTTTTTTCTTTCCCGTGTCAAAGACACACACGTGAATGCTTGTGACACACACACACACACACACATACCTTCCTAATTGTCTGGAGTGTCACATTTCTGGGCTTAGTGGTGTTTGGGGTTTGGCAGGGTGGGCCTGTAGGTTACTGGGTCAACAGTGCGGTCTCAGTAGGCTGATACACTTATTTACACACACATTTCTGTGTTTTTTTTCTCCTTACTTATGCATTTTGAAGCATTTTGAAGCATTTTATGAGCTCTTTGTGTCACAAAAGGGCCTTAATTATTAGAGGTGTAGGGTCACAATACGATATTATATTGATTCTTTGGACGACGATACGATATTTGCTGATATCACAAAGTCTGCCACGATTCGATTTGATTGGATTCAGGGGCCTGTGTTCGAGACAATATCAAATGCCCATTCAACACAATCAGTTTCATTTATATCAACTCACAAAAAAGCAACTAAAATATGATTTTACAATTTTATTACTGAGCTCTACCAGACATTTAAATGAAAAACAATCTATTCTTTTTAATAAAAAAGAATAAATATAAAGCAGGAATTTCAAAATAAAGGCGCATCTTGATGATATGTATCAATATTTTCACTTTGCAGCGATATATTGGATCGTTGATCATTAAATCAATATCGTCACACTCCTATTATTCACTGTACATTACAATGATCAGCATTCTTTTGCAGCAGGAAACACAACAACTTTCCAGGTATATTTAATTGAAAATCCATAAAAACTAAAATGATGACACTTTGGGTTTCAGTATGCTTCAAATGACGCAGTTCGTACAAAATGTGTCGTTTGAACACATCTAAATGCAAAAGTGTTGACTGCCACACTAAGAGCCTGTCCCCCGACTGAGCTAATGCAGAGGTCCCACTCAAATATTGAGCATTTTAACAAAAGTGTGATGTACCGCAAAAATTCTTTTTTTTTCTGAGATAACATTATTTGTATTCTTATTTTGAATATTGCCACTCCAAGGTGGACGTTTCCATTCAGTTAAGAGGACAATGTGCTCGAGATTATAAGGTGCATCATCACAAGTCTAATGGTGTTGGTTGGTGGCATAAAATCCATAGGCACCACTGCACCCTGCAGTATATTTTAAACCAATATAATCCGCTTAATTCTGTGGAGCACAAGAAGTGAGTTGGTATTGTGGTCACACACACTGCAATAGCGGCTAATCGCTGTATTAGGTCGAAGGAATCTTCTACAACTTGAATCACTGTTTGACTTAACCTTCAGTAAACTGCATCTCATCTGGTTCACCATCGCAGTTAAAACAAATGCAAATAGCGGCTTCTTCCAGCATGGAGGTGCTTCCTAAAAAAAACCTCTTTAACATAAACAAAACACCACAGAGAGGGAATCCCGACGGAGAGGGTAAAAGCAAGAACTCCCCAGATTTAACTGCATCAACTTGTATGCAAAAATACTCTCTTGAAACTCAAAACACCAGGGAGCTGCTGCTTTTTCTCTATATCTTTGTGACATTTTGTGCTCCGAGTGATTTGATTTAGTTCTGATAACCACATAAATCATACTTGAATTAACAACCGAATTTCTCGGGAGACTCCCGTTTTTCATTGCCCTCTCTCCGGGTTTCATCCCGGGGTCACAATTCTCCCGTATTTCTCCCGATTTATGAGAATTTATCATACTTTTTTTCTCTTTTCGTTATCTCAACCTGTTCCTGGCGCTGACTGTACAGCGTGTATAAGCCATAATAAGCCCTACTGTTTCCACCCGGACGACAATAGAGCTACACTAAATGTCTTTTCCCAGCAGAGGAGAGCTGCTCGCGGCACCGTGGCGCGTTTTGAGCCGCGCTCGCCGCACATCACAGAATCACAGCACAGTGGCGCGGCACAAGCCGTTGGTAATAATGGGTTTCAGAGTGCAGTGGTGTTGCACTGTGTCTGAAAGACCCTTCAGTGGGTGAGAGAAATAGAGGGAAATGGAGAGTACTAAGAGAAAGAAGTAAAAGTAAGAAGCAAAAAATGAATGAAAACTGATGAGTATTAGCCTAGTTTATATCAGAGATTCACACAAGTTCACGCCAGAGGGGCAAATTATTTAGTTTTCTTTCCTGAGAATTAAAAGTCAGATTAAAAGTAACAAAAATGTCGTTGCAGTGTACTTATTATTTTGTTGTTTTCATTCTTTAAAAGTCACCAGAATGCAGGAAACAAATTCTCTGAAACAACATTTTTTAAACATAAAAATATGTAAAATGTGTCTTTTATTACGCAATGTACTCAAAAATGTTGTCGTATTTTGTCTCCACCATAAACAAAAAAAGAAAATTGCAGCAACAACTTTGCGCTTCGGTAATAGCTCGGAGAAAGAAAGTGTGGCCTCCTGGCGTTAAAGAAAACATAGTTTCAATTTCTCGCTTTTGTCCGGCTTTATGAATCATTGGTCTTATTTTTGTATAACAACTTGTGTGTTTGTGTGTGTGTGTGTGTGTGTGTGTGTGTGTGTATGTCTGGCTTTTCTGAAAGCGAGCCTCAGATTTCACCTTGGCACAGCGGCGGCGCTGCCCAGGAGCGAGAGAAATGGAAAACATTAATTTTCTCAGCTTTCCACTGTGAAGGCAGACAGAGGGAAGGATGCAGGGTGAGAGAGAAAGAGGTGCTTAAGTCAGAGGGCGAGCATCTAAGTGTGTGTGTGTGTTTGCGACTATAAATATGTAGGCGGGTGGATGTTTTGATGTGTCCGTTTACCAGGAGAAAAAAAAAAAACAGTTTTTGAATCAATCAATATATCTGAAAGTTTTAAATCTTAGGACTTCTTCTTGTGGAGTACATGAATACTGAACAGTGTGGAGTAAAGGGTGAGATAAAAACAAAGCGAACAATAGAGAGTGAAGACGGAGGAGGCGTTGAGTGAGACGATAGATGGGAAAAGCTCGAGGGACGGCGCTCGGATCAAGGAGAAGTCAAGTGCAAGAGGGATAGTAGATTAGCGAGTGGCAACTACATTATAGTGACGCTGAAAAGGGAGACGAGGCTTTGTGCGGAGGCAGCTGGCGAGGTGCGAGATGGAGGGAGCTCCGCTGGGGTTACGGAGAGGAAAACAAATAAAAGGACGAAAAGATAGGTGAGAAAAACACGAGGGGTCTCGCAGCGGGCGATGTCTGACAGCCTGTTACACCGTCCACAAAATAAAGCCCGCCTGCCAACACTCCTAATACCTGTCGAGGTCTTGTGCTTTAAAGAAAATCCTCCAAAATTCGGGTATCAGACTGTCATTACAGCCTACAAGGGGCTATTAAGGTGTCAAGCTTAAATGAGCATTAATTAGTCTCAGACCTTTATCGGCCATCCTACGAGGACAGATCTTTGGCAGGGTGTATGGCGGTCTGTAATTTACACAATAGAAGAGTGAGCAGACGAGAGCAGGGATTCGTCAACGCTACATAATGTATCGGCGCTGCCTTTCATTTATCTCTTTTTAATGCTGAAAATGCCCCCCTTGGCATTCCCTTTGTCACTCATCTTAATGAGCTGAACTAGGTGGCTCATTATTCTCGAAAAACAAAATGTGGAATTTATTTGTGTTTATTAGCATTTGTTGTTTTGGACTCGGCACATAATCAACTTTGTTTTTGTCACCTTTTTTTTCCCCCTTCGATTTCTATAATCAAAAGTATTTTCTGAGACCTTTTCCGCTGTAATTTATGCTGATGAGTGTCTTCTCGCAGCGGGAAACCAGCTAATTTAGCAGGGGGACATAAAATCCAGGTCAAATTCTACGAGCCTAAGGGACAATCTAGTGTCATTAGCTTCCTCCGTACGAAAAAAAATACTATTATTATGCTGAATAACATCCGAGCGGGCTCCTTTTAAAGCAGTTAATTGTGAGAGTTGGCTTAGATCAGAAGATTGATACCACACTCATATATGTGCGAGACATCTGAGAGTAGAAGTCAGTATTTTTTGGTGAGAGAAGAGTGCAGGCAGAGGGCCTGAGTACACCTCTTTTCTCCCCTCTTTCTAACAACTGTCTGCATAATATATCTGACATTCACATGAGTGGCGCAAACATCACCGTGGCCAAGGCTAGATGCAGTCTGTGTAAACATCAAGTACGCGCATGCCTTAGACGGAACAGTGGCATTTGGAAAAGGTGCACCGCCACCGAAGTATCCTTGTTGTTGTCAGCGTACAGTATGTGAGGGTGCTTTCATCGATCATCGCGGCAAACATCCTGACTCCTTGAGCCCAGTCGGACTGATCCAGGAAATCAAATAGTGAAGTGTAACTCTATCTCTGTAACACCCTCTCCGTCTCTCCCGCAGCTACATCTACGACCCCTCCGTGGTGGACGTGAGGAAGACCGACTCCGTAGGCAGCTCGCTCTACCAGCCCCACCACCTCCCCAGCGGCGACCAGCTCGACGGCCTCGACAAGCAGAAGCAGGGCTTCAACAACTTGGGCTACAGCAAGTCCAACGACAGCACGCTGAAACTAGAGGTGGACAACAACCACGTCAACCACAGGCTGCACGCCGCGCCTCCGGTGACGAAAGAGCCGCACAGACAGGGGAGCGCGCCGGCCGAAGACGGCGGTCTGTACATCATCCAGCCGGAAGCTCTGGGGCCGAGATGGGTGATGCAGGAGAAAGGGCCGAGCCAGGTGCCCGTTTACCCCGGCATGGAGGAGTACGAGAACCAGGCGGGCTACGGTGAGCAGGGGCGCGGTGCGCCGAGGATCGAGTGGGACAGCTCGATCACCGAGTGCGCGATCGGCACCGAGAGCCTGTCGGCGGACGAGACGGACGAGGGCGTGGGAGGGACGCCGGAGTACCCGTGCGACACGGGCGACGAGGGTAGCGTCCTGTCTGTGGAGATCCACACCAGCACCACAAGTCTGTCCTCGGCCGACACCAGGGACGAGCTCAGACTGCCGAAGACGCCGGACGTTTCCGCCGGCGAGAGCGGGATCTCGGTGACGAAGGACGAGGAGGAGGAGGAGGCGAGGGACGAGAGGGACGAGGTGCAGAGCGTTACGGACTCGATGGTGGCGGAGGCTCTTGCTGCTTTGGAGGCCGCCACCGCCGGGGAGGACTTTGAGTGACGGACCTCTCGCTCATCACCAAAAAAAACTCATGAATGTGACTTGTTCAAAACTTCCATGAAACTTTATTCTGAATAACTGAATAACGAATGAAAAAGTTTATTTTTGAACTCAAAATCTTGGATATTTTTTTATTTTGGTCACGCAGACGGAAGACGACGTCTGCCGTACGAAAGGACGCAACGTTTCCAATGCCACTAATGAAAAGATGTGTAGACTGTGAATACTGAATCAAGTGTATTTAACACTCCACAGTCCTAAAAAGACTGCATGTGCTCACTCACTGCGTTGCCACGTCCATACTGCCCTTGACGACATGTTGCTTTTATCTCATTTGCCTCGTTTTGGAGCATAGCGCTATGCTAATCGCTAACATGTGAACATACAGTCCTTGCCATAGCTTGCCATCTCTTCAGGAATCTCGAGGAAAGGTCATCGCATATTTTTTTTTTTTATACTCATGTATAATTGTCTCTTATTTTGTCTTCTGTTGTTATTTATAATATCTTCACTCATTTTTTGATTTATCGTGAAAAGAAACTGGACATTGTTTTGGAGCAGGAGGGAGGACGCGGAGGCGGCACTTATTTATAACTTATTGTGTCATCATTGATTTCGTCAGAATGAATATTGTATCTACTTTGAAATTTAGAAAAATTAGTTTACACGCTGTTCTTACATCATCATGCACGCTGACTTCTTTTTACAATGCACAATATTAGAGGCATATCTATGCACATTTGAAATCTTCAGCAGGTTACCAAAGGATAAAATAGAAAATAGCCGCCTATACATTTCACTGATATCAACTTAGTTTCTGCAGCTTTGAGCTTAAGACCAGCTAAAAGTCATTGGTGAATAAACCGATTCACCCTACTAGTTTTTTTTTGTATTTTATAGGTCAGGCTTTTTGTTTCTAGTCTGGCCCGGGACATTAGTTCAACCCACCGCTCGCTTATGTGCCTATAATAATGAACTAATTGAGGCTAGACGGTGCAAAGGAAAGAGTGTTAAGAGTGTGTTCATTTGCTGAATGAAGTTCTGAATTTGTTTCACTGCGACTCCCCTTTTAACCCACCGTTTGCCTGCCAAATCATTTCTACTTATTATATTTGTATTGTAAAATAAAGGAATGTACTTTTAAAAAAAATGTGAGCTGTGAGGTACTGTGTGTAATTATTTATTCTGACGTGTTTCAGGGTCAATTTTACGGGTATGCAGGAAAAAACTGCTTTTAGCTAGTCAGTTAACGTTAGCCCTGGAGGAGGACATGCTACTTTTAATATGTTGAAATTACTTTAATCCACCAAACTCTAAACTTGTCTTTGGGTCTAATCAGTGAATTTTCCGGTGAGTTTCTATGTTAACATAGTGAGCTAGTGATTAGCCAGACTGTAAATATCTATCGTTGCAACACTGTGGTTGTATAAAGAGAACCGTTGGAGGCGGAGCCCCGTTCATTCCTATGAAAAGCACCCGGATCTTCCTGCGATCTTCCACATCCATTGGACCCATAGAGCAGGCATAGTAGCGTCCGCTCGGTCATATGGCTCGGTCACAGGGTCACAACCGTCATGCTGTCGTCACAACTTTTAGGACCTAACGATTTAAATAATGGCTATTTTAGGTGTTCGTACTGGGAAGTTGATTTACCTCAAAAGAAATTATCCGCTGAGTTACAGACGTCTTTCCCAATGTAAGTCTATGGGAAAAAGTATTTTTGGGCCCAATGGTATCACGGGACGAACACGGAAGTTGTAGTACCGCCATTTCGCCACTACGAAAATTGGCATCAACGACCGACGCTCTTCCCGGGGGCTTGGCTAAAAAGCTACTATAGTTTTCTTCCATTTTGGACTCTGGCTCTCCGTCCCCTCAAAGGTCAGCTTCCAGGGTGGCTTGCTATTTGGTCAATGGCGCAAAATTGCAGGTCACAGCTCACCAAAGTTGAACTCGAGGAGAAAAATTCAAGCACATTTGCTTCGCCCCTGCAAGCGGATATATTAATCTGCAGAGGCTCAATTGGAATTTGAATTCGCCAGGAAATTTCACAGTTTTGAATGATTACTTTTGTTCACTTTTTCCTGTTATAATTCCAGTGCCTTTTCTTATTGCCATATTGCCATTTGCTCTAGCTTCAAAGCTAGAAGAGATTGTCCCGCACACGTCTTTAGTTCACTGTAAATTCACCGGATGACATGTTTATTTTGTATTTTGAGATGGCTTTCCTTGTATTAAATCTTTAAAATGTCAAAAAGCAAATGGACCCTCTTAGAGCTTCTGTGATTCTGAGTGGCATCAAATGCTTGTTTACGAGCGCTTCCCTACCTCCCTCTTCATAAACGTGTGCGATCGCTATGGGACTTTGGTGTTTAAGCTTCTCGCAATAGCAGCAAACAGAGCCTCGGCAGGCAGCGTCCAGGGCCCCGGTGCCTCGGCTAATTAACACCTTAGGGCTTTTCGCTTGAACCGGGAAGACTCACACTGAGCGCCTCGGAAACATCCACAACAGGCGGCACTGAAAAAAAGAAATCTCCTGATTGTCTGACTGACTCGTCGCGGCAGGAGAGGCTGTTAGCGTGTCTGTCTCCGTGTCTCCATCAGTGCAGGAGGTGGAATAGAGCCCCGACGATACCAGAATTAGCCCTTTCTTTGGACATTTATCTATTCATCTCACCCACTCCCTTCTATCTTCATCCCTCTTGCTCTTCGCTCGTCACTGTAATTGCTCACCACGGGTCTCACAATTACAGTGTGCTCTTTTTTAAGCCTGAAACTCGCTTCTCTCTGTAGTCGGACTTTGTTTTTCAGGCAGGAGTCGAATGCTTTTTGAGGATTTTTTTGAATTTATTGATTTATAAAAAACTCGTATTTTTCATGTATTTTCACTATTTTTCATTAAATCCCCTTTAGTTTCAAACTTCACAGCGATACCACATGAAACTCGAGCCAATTTCATGTCACATACAGCAAGATGTCACACAATGGGATCGACTGCCAGCCTCCAGGCCACGCTGAGGCCTGTGTGTGTGTGTGTGTGTGTGTGTGTGTGTGTGTGTGTGTGAATATATTCACAGTTTAGCTGAACATTTGATCCAAAATGACTCCGGGGAGATAACGTGTGGAGACAGTGGCGTGGCTGTTTAGTCAGCAGCCAAATCACAAGCCGGAGAACAAACGAACTCATTCTTCGGCACTGACGTCTTTCAAAAGAGCAAAACCGCATTGAAAACATGGCTGATTTAACAAGTGATTTTATGTACACTAGGGTTTACGGTCTTAACACTCTGAAGGGAACAAATCTTTGGAGATTGGGGTGGATGGGAAGGTATAAAAAACGCCAGACTTTCGCACAGTTTGTGTCCCGTGTGAAACCAGAAGTCAACGCTGATTTATTTGTCACGTTACTTCCGTACTTAAGTTTATTTTGAAAAGACTGGAGCATAAATTGACACGTGCGTCACGTGTTTCTGGACATTCATAGAAAATTGCACTAAAAATATGTTGCTGAAAGTGGTGCTGAGCGTCACGAAAAAAAAGGGAAATTCGTGTCTATGTACACGAATCAAATAAATTCATTTTCGTGACTATTTCACAAACTGCTGTGAGACTGCTGTATATTTGCATTACCTTGCATAGTAGCTGGATTCTCACGATGTCAGATCAGACGAGAATCAATACCTAACCTTAAACATCTTGCTAGAGTTATCTTCTTTGCACGACCAACATATCAGACCGAAATCCACCTTGTCAGGCTTCAAGTGATTGCGTTTCTGGCCGGCAAGCAAGATCACGGACCAATCAGCGTCCTGTGAGGATCTACTGGCAGCTATACGGGCGTGGCTCAGGTGTGTATGAGGCGACACGGAGAAGTTGTTCTAATCAATCGGCTCCTGAAGAGGATAGCGTAGATGCTGCAATAGCATATATCAGAACTGGAGAGTATTTCTTCATTGAAAGAAGAGAAAAGATGTTTTCTTTCTTCTCCTGACTGGCTTCGGCAAGAGTTTGATTGACAGCTGGCTCATCCAATCACCTACCAAGTATTTTTCTTTTTAAGTGCCTGCCCTTTTCCAAAACAGTTTCCAATGACGACTTCTCAGATGGTTTTGTATAACAAACCATCTGGTGCGCCAGATTAATACTTTGCAGTCAGTGTTAAGAAAGAAGTCACACCTGCACCAAAGGGTGTGTGTGTGTGTGAGAGAGTGTGCGATTGTTTCGTAAAATGAGAAAAGAACATTTCCATATATCCATGGAGCGTGATGACAACAGGATCTGAGTTCCTAATCAAACCAGTGACTCATCTTTTCATCAATTCACAAAACAACAGAGCTGAGCTCGGCTTGTGCGTCACCAGATTACTTTGATCCTTTCAAGGATCCACAGAAAAGGTAGATTATAGATAGGTAAGATAAATAAAATACATACACAACAGCTGGGGATTTATTTTGACACTCAGGAAGGTATCAAGTTTGAAAAAATAAAAAAGTGATGGGATAGAGATTAAACTCAACATATGTGGTGTTGGTTTGCGACTTCTTATAAATAATAAATGTGCATGATCACTTGTCATTTGGAAATCCATCATCTCCAAACACGTAACTTCTCAGAAAATAAGCCGGGTTTGTGCAGGATTTCAATGCATTTTTTGCTTTATAATGTGTTTTTAGAGAGTTGTATGCACTTATAGGGGTTTGAAAAATGGTATCAACCAATGTGGGAGCAGAAGATCCTTCAGCTTATTTGAAAGCATTCAAATTGTGAATAAATTACACATGATATCCCTGTAGGAATGCCAGAAATGAAAAGCTGCAAATCCATGTTGGCCTGCAACTTCTTCAAAGTAGAATTCCCTTGTAGTAAAAATAACTTAAAATAGAGGCTTTTGTTTGTTCATTATATTTTCATGAGCTCTTTTCAGTTTTATCCCCGTAATGATAAGCTGACAGTCAGCCTTGTTTTGGCAAAATGTTCTCTGAAGCACATTGAAGAGTTTAAGAGTCTAAACCCATCATGGAGAAGCATTTAAAGCACAAGGCTGGGATTAGTCTAAATTTCTCTACTGTCAACATATCCCATGAAAAGAACAAAACAAGAAAAGTGTCTGTCTCTCAATACTTTCTTTTTTGTGCAACTTGCAAGAACCAAGAGTTGACCAAGAATCTCAAATCTTGAGAAAGAAAGCCTTCAGTCATTCAGGTATTGAGTGAAAAAGCCAAGCTTCCTGTCCTCAGACCTTCATCAAGGTAAATGTCTGACAAAGGGGACTCTCAAGGCTTATAATGACGTCAAATGGAGTGCACCTGTGCTGCCTGATCTTGCAAGTGCACATGGGAAATGTAGTTCACCATTGCAGCTCCCAAAGGCATAAAAACTAAGAATACAACCATACAGAAAGCAATGGAGAAATCAAAAGAATAGAAATACATATCAGAAGTAGTCATCTTCAGTTTGTGTGATATATCTGTAGAGCTTCCTATGTATTTGAGACTTAGGAACAACAACTGTGAACTACATTTCCCATGTATACTTGCACAGGCAAGCACAGGTGAGCTCTGTTTGATCGTTCCCTCTCGTCAAACATTTGACCTGATGAATGTCTGAACACCGACACCTTGGCTTGTTGATGAAACACCTGGGTTGGATCAAAGTGCCTCACTTATTTAAGATTTTATGTTTTTGGTATTATCAACATTGAGTTGTGAGTGTCCAAAAACTATTAAAAACATAAATGTATAATATTAAATTAAATTAAATTAAATTAAATTAAATTCAAAGAAATATATAAAAATAGAAAAGTGAAAATATATATTTCTATTTATTTATTGTTATATTTTTCCCCTTATTTAATATTTTATGTATATGGTATTATCAGCATTGAGTTTTGAGTGTCCAAAAACTATTAAAAACATAAATGTACAACATAAACAATTAAATTAAATTAAATTAAATTAAATTAAATGAAATAGAAAAAAATAGAAAAGTGAAATTATATATATTTGTATTTTATTTATTGTTATATGTTTGTCCTTATTTAAGATTTTATGTTTTTGGTATTATTAGCATTGAGTTGTGAGTGTCAAAAAACTATTAAAAACACATAAATGTATAACGTAAAAAAATTAAATGAAATAGAAAAAAATAGAAAAGTTAAATTATATATATTTCTATTTATTTATTGTTATATTTTTCTCCTTTTAACTTTATATACAATGTATATATTTTCATGAGATTTCTTTATAATAGAAATATATATTACCAGACAATTTGAAAGCACAAAAAATCTCAAAAAGTGCCAGAGAAGTCCCATCAGAGATGCTCCGATGTTGATCATTTGTGTGTGAGAGACAAAAAAAAAAACTGAGTGAATGAACCCTGACATCCCCGTACGAAAGCAGGAAATGGAGTTCACCTTTCCATCTTGTTTTCCATTATAGAAGTTACCTCTCACTGTTACTGTCATCCCAGTGACTCACAGTAATCAATTCACCTCGCCGCGCCTCCAGATAACGGACACAAAAGTAGTTTTGCAACAAGCTAATTTGTGCCACAGCCTGCTGTGCGTTGAATGTAGATGGAGGCAAATAAAGAGCACTTGTGTGTCAGATTCCTTCATGTTGTTTTTATTAGGTCCATTAGGCAGCCGGCTGCAGAGTCCCCGAGGTGTGTGTGTGCGCTCGGTTAACATGTTTGTTTTTCTCAAGGCTTTGTTGGAGTTAATGATGTCAACCTTAATTGTGGCACACACACACACTTCCTTGTCTCAGAGGAACGGGTAGGACTGTATTTAAAGAGGAAATATCCACCTCAAACAGGATTATTCTTACTGTCTTGAAAACCTATTAATCAATGTCAACATGAAATGGTATCTTTCCCCTCTAAAATGTCTGGGAAAGAGCCCACCTTGTTTTGGAATTCGCCCTGGGAAATTAGCTAATGTTTTCACTCTGGTTAAATATTAAACCTTGTTGAAACTGAATTTCATTCAGTGCAAACGGCAAACCCCCAGTGCTGAGAAATGAAGCCAGAAGTGCAGAAAAAAACTGCAGTTCCTCAAAGCTACACTTCCGCCATTTTGGACTGAAAGCGACTACCGGACGCCATTAAACGTCACCTTACAAAGTGTCGTACAAGCGTAAAACAAGATTGTTTCTATTCAATTGTCATGTTGAACTAAAATGGCCTGTGTTGAACAATACAAATATTATAAATAGAATAAATGTTTTTGGTCCAAAATGTGGCGGTTGTCAAAAAACACCGGAGTTTCGTCTCTTTGCTTCTATACACTCTTGGCGACGACCGGAGCCACACCCACTTTGAGCTTCGCAGCAGCTCTTCAGAAACCTAAGGGTGACGTCACGGAGACTACGTCCATATTTTATACAGTCCATGATTCAGTGGTGAATGCTAAAATAACATAGCATAAAAGTAGCACAAGTAGAGAAGATAATTAGCTAAAAAATAGGTGCCATACTGTAATCTACTGGTCACATCAGACCAAGTGAGGATGTAGCAGCAAAGCCATTGAATGTATTGAATTGAGCAAAGGCGAGTTTTATTGCTACGAATACGAGAATGAAAGTCCAATTTGTGCTTTCAGAAGTTAAGGTCTTTGCACACCAAGTCCGTATTTTTTCGTCATCCAATAAAAAACGTTATACAAAGAAACCTTGCCGATGCATTTTATTATTCACTTTGTTGCGAACATTCTCAATATAAGACAAACTGAAGTGATTACATGGGTGCAATGCATAACGCGAGTCCCAAACGGGGCTATAACAAATAAATGACATTAGCAAGAAGCTACCGTTTAGCTGCCGAAAGCACAATCCCTACCGTCTAATCTTTTGGACGTCCTTTGTTTTGCGACAAACCCCCGACTCCAGACTGTTCTGCAAACACCTGCCACTTTAAATTCCGTCATTTTGGATGATGGCGTTTGCACGGAGGGTGGCTCTGACTGGACAACCCTATTTTAACTTTTGCAGGAAATAAAACACAGAAAATCTAACCTGTTTCGAAAACTTTAATGACGAACGGAAGTTTCGGAATCGCTGTGTAAACATGCGACAATTTCGGATGAATACGGAAGTGGTATGAGAAAGGCCTTTACTGTACATAGTGCTGCTTTAACTGTGGTTAAGATCCTGTTCTCCAGTAATGGCAGTCAAGTGTGAAAGCAGACTGGCATCACACTATTTGAGTTAAAGAAAGGTGGGCAGTGAGCCATTTCAGAAGGTCACTGCGTTTACGGGCCCTGATGTAGTTCAAAAGGTGTTAAACATTGACTAGACTTCCTCCCTCTGGTCCCAAATATTTCCCTAAAAAAAAAAACGCCCCCCCCTTCCTGAGCCAGAGCTCCATCCTCTTGGCTGATATCCAGCGACAAAGATAAGATGTGGGGCACTTAGCCTGGCATCGGCATGGGAACCCTGTCGCCTGGAGGCCTGAATAATTCAGCGCCCGAGATAAATTTACTGCTTATGAAGTCATGGCAAAAAAAAGACAGAACAGGGCTTTATTATTATCTATACCGTTTTTATGTGCATACCTAATTTCCTCTTAGAGTTGCTTTAATGTAGTGTGAGAAACCTTTCTTTAACGCCAGCGACACCCTCACCCAGAGAGAGCTAAAGTAAACACACCGGAGTCAATATTTGCACCAGGTTCTTGTGCTGCTTATTCATGTCCTGCACTGTCAACCGCATCTGTCTGACAGGTTTAACACCCCGAAGCTGTTCTCTGTGTGTGTGTGTGTGTGTGTGTGTGTGTTTATAAAAGGCAGGTTTGCTTTGAGCCCATACAGCCATGGTTGGGTTGACGTCACCTTGTGTGCTATCAGGGTTTTCTTTTCCACTGCATGTAAATGTTGCTTCCTCCCAGTCAACACTTTGAAAGTCGATCCTCCCTCAAGCGCTGTCAAATGACACCAGCAGCAGCTGCGTGTCACTCAAAAACTTGTTTAAGCGCGTCCTGGTCAGAGCAGTTAGGCATCTGTTCATAATTGAGCAGAAGTAATAACCGAAATTAGCAGATTTTTTATTGTCTCTTTGCGTGAGCGAACCCGACTCACAAGGTCAAGAGGAGACAAAAACGAGTCAAGGATTTGCTAATGCTCCAAAACACCTCTCCATCCCCATCTCATCTCCATTATCTGGAAATAATATGATAGAGAGCCCCGAGGTCGTCGGACTACCTACTCGAGATGAATAAGACAAATCATCTTTTCATTACGCCCGCGAAAATGGAAGAGAGAAGGAGCGAGGAGGGGTGCCGAGATGAGAAAGAATAGAATATGAAGACGGATGGTTCACAGAGATGAGGGAGAAGTTAGCCTGCAGGTCAGAGGACTTTTAATATCTCAACTGGTATACAGTGTATGATTAAATGACAACAATAAAGTCAATTAAATATTGTGGTTTGATATGTGTTAGTCATCTTTATTTCTTTCATTATACGATAAAAACACAGCAAAACTGTCCCAAAATATGAATAACAAGTATGTTTTTTTTTTTAAAATGAGGCACAATGAAATGACATTCAAAAAATACTAAGTTGGAAGGAAACATGCCTAAAATGATGTTTTGATCCCAGAAATCCGGGGAAATTATATATTTGGTTGATTAGCTCATGACGGCTGTAAGGGGCTACTCTTTAGTATCGCAATTCAATAAAGGACTTTTTAGTCCTACATTTCCCATAATGCATCTTTTCATGGTTCATGATTTGAGTGCTCCAGAGATGACGTATTTTTTGTAGTCCTACCAGAAAAGTCAGCGTCGCCCTGGGGTTCCCTCGACAAAATGCCAATGGGATTTCTTCCATTGGGTTTTGGATGATTGCGTAAAATAAGCTGTGTGGCGAACACACATTTATGATACACGTTTGTTCAGCAAGATATTCTTCACAAATGAACACCACTTTTACGATTTTTGAAGTGTGAATGCAATCACCAGAAGTGAAAAGCTAACGTTGGGCTATAAACGAACTACATGAACGCGAGTAAACACAACGAGGCTGTAAAGGCGGACGACTCGCCATGATGACGTTTAGTAGTCTCATTTAGCCACTTGTTAGCAACCGCCTTTTTTAAGACACATAAAGGCTTCAAAATTCACAAGTGGGGTATTTACGGATGTATTTTATGTCGTAGAACGAAACGTTAAAGTCTCTTCAGCTTGTGTTAACCACAGACCTTACCCATTGACTTCCAGACGAGGGAACCGGAAGTGCTAACATGCTAACTCATTTCCGTGTTTTAGGACTCATTCCTGTAGCAATCTATGTGGAGACCAAAACAAAGCTAGAAGAAGAGCGACATGATTGCTAATGTTGCTCAAAGTCTGCTGAATGTGTAAACAGGCAACTCTTTGCTAACACGTTCGCCAAAACAACATTATGAGTTGATAAAATGTTTTTTTTAAAAAACAACTAAAAGAAACAATGAATGCGGGCTTAAAGATTTAGTAATGCCTATCTGACACATGGGAAATCTGGCAGATCACCAGTGACCTTGAAGGGTTGGAGCAGACTGGCCTGTAAAATAACACTTTAAGAGAAAACAAAGAGTGAGCAGCCATGTTTGAATGTTCGACCCAGAATACTGCCCTCTCTTCTTTATTAGAGGCCAGACTGGAAGATAAACACTAAGGCACACTCTGTTGCTTAACTCCTATCACATCTGCTAATGCTCCAATCTACTTCCTGGTACTGTGACCGCTATTATCAGTCTGTTCCTACTTCCTGTTTGGGAATGACAACCTACAATTTAATCTCAGACTGGCTGTTTCTATATCTGGGGTGCAGTTTTATAAATTAAATGACCGATGACATGCAAAAGCTTTACCTCCACATTCACAGACATATGTACACACATCGTCGGCATATTGAGTAACAAGTCCATGGTTCAGGCTTCCTTGACATGAGTCAGCTGCCCAGCATAAACGCCCTTGAGTAAGGCACTATTGTAAATCTATATAAAAAGGAAATGGAGTGCATCACAAATAGATACACACTCCCCCTTTTCTGCTTGTAAAATAACTGGCTGTGACTCTGTAGGTCACTCTCGCCACCGTCGTCCTCGCCATCCGCAGCACTTTTGACTCCCCGCGGAGCAGGAATGTGGAGGGACGACTCCCCAGTCGACTTGGCTCCCTCCAGCGCTGATGTTTTAATGTCCTTGTTTGGGTTTGGGTTTTGTCCAGATGTTGTTGTTTTTCTCCTCTGGATTGCTATCGTTTCTCTTTGTCCACGTCGTCCGTCTGCTCCTGCAGAAGGAAATAATCTTGATTTAATACAGAATCATTAATAATCTCCAGATTATTCTGCAATCAGGTTTGTTTAACTTCTCGGGCTGAAGGCATTTTTTTTTTAAAGGCTTACTGCTTTATTTCTATTGTCTTACATTTCTTTATGTCTATATAAGAGCAATTGTAACGCCTTAATTTTTCCCCGGGGATCAATTAAATTATATATTTTGTGCATGTGAGGTTTCAAAACGACCTCCTGACAAAGGTTTAAAAAGAAAATGTCTAAATATGGTTTTAGAAAAATTATGTCTTTTGTAACTTTAGCCAACTGCGAATATCATCGTCAGTTTTCAACAAATCCGATCACCAAAATGTTGAAAATTTTGCAGATGATCGAATGTAACTAACAAACATATCCTCATACAACAGTTCGTATGATACCCCACGAAAAGTTTGCGTGCGTTTTCCTACAAATGTCAAGCAACACATGTCAATTTCCGCATTGTTTGATGCATACAGTCTTTTCAAAATAAACTTCCACCGTCACAGGAAACAACTTGGTTAAGTTTAGGCAACAAAACTAGTTAGGTAGGTGTAGGAAAAGATCATGATTTGGGTTAAAATACCTACCTAAGTGGCGTTACATAAGTACAGTAGTTACGTGACAAATAAATCAACGTTGACTTCTAGTTTCCTGGACGAAACACCGTTTGCCACTCTTTATACTTTCTGGTTCACGATTATGTGGATTAAATACACATTGATTTTGTGGGATATATACGAATGATGACAAATTATTTGGTCACAAAAGAATCTGAAAAGAAAATCAACCACGAGGACATTTTCTGTGCTGCGTCAACAGGAAGACACAACTCCTCTGCATACTAAACAATAAATTAAACACCGAGGAGAGACGAGCGGAGGCTGTTCATGATCACCTGGAGCATTGCAATATCATAACCAGAGTTTCCTGTGATGTAAACAGAAAACAGCAGAGCTGGAGGCTGATTATTGCTGCTGGTTGGATTTTTCAGTGGCTCTTTATCATGAATGTTTAAACACTTTATTTAGCTACAATCACATTAACTTTACCTAATACAATGAGTGACATGTAGGCTATGTCTGCTGTTTTTTGTTCAGTGTTAATATTTTTTAATTTTCTTTTTTTTTTTTTAGTTTTATGATTGTTATTCTAAATCATGGACTCGCAGGGCATCTTCTTTTTTCTCAATGTTATACATTCTTTGGGGATTTTGGTGTTTTCGTAGTAATTTATATACTGGCTCTTTATTTGATATTAGGAGAGTCTATACAATAAAGTTGACTTGACTTCTGCTTTCAACATGTGTAAATGTACTATATACTGTCGTATATAAGCTATTTTTTCAGGAAAATAAAATAAACATTTCTTAGCTCCAGCTACTCAAATGTGAGGATTTGCTGCTTCTCTTTTGCTTAGGCGACAGTAAACTGAATATTGTTTAGTTTTGGAGTGTTGGTCGGACAAAACAAGACATTTAAAGAAGTCAAATTGGGCTTTAGCATATAGTATCAGTTATTTTTCACTATTTTGTGACATTTTATAGACCAAATAAAATAAAAATTGAAAGCTTAAAGAGGACCTGTTATGTTTTTGTGCTTTTTCCTTTTCCTTTAGTGTGTTATATAGTTTTTTTGTGCATGTAAAAGGTCTGCAAAGTTACAAAGCCCAAAGTCCAGCCAAAGGGAGTTACACTGTTCCTGAACTGCCTGAAACGCCTTGATTGAAGTCCTGCCTTTTCCTCCGTAACATGGTGATGTCACCAAGTAACACATTTGCATAATACCTGCCTAGCGGCTAGTTTGGCACGCCCTCAAACAAAGCTAGTTAGAGCGGAGTTGGAGCGGAGTCCTAAGAGTTTGGTTCGGTTGACCAATCACAACAGAGGGCCAGGTGACCAATCAGAGCAGACTTGGCTCAAACAGAGCATGCAAACATGTTCTAGTAGAAACCCAAAATATAAGTATGCACCTGAAAATAAGCATGATAGGTCCTCTTTGAAACAAGAAAATAATCAGCAAATTCATAAATAATGAAAATAGACAGTTGCAACCCTGACACAGTTACAATACATATCAAAATAGGTGCTAAATGTTGTGTGCTGTTAATTATCAAAGCCGTAACATTCTCTATTTTTTGTGATATTTAACAATTTGTCGACCAACGCATAAAAAGGCAGGATGTCACCATGAGCTGTGAACATGCTCATTATTAAAACAGCATGGACAAGCAAGTATGCACATGTTGAATACATAAGCAACACGTATTTATACACAGGGTGTGTATCAGCTGGGAGGAGCCCGATGGGAGACGAAGACAAAGCAGGACACAGATGAAGAAGTTTCCAGGATACAGACCTGCTGGGACTCGGACGTCGTCCGGCTCTTTGGCTCCACCTCCGTAGGAGACGAAGGAACGCTCCCGTTGGAGTCTGATATTAGCAGCGTCCGCCTCTCCCGGGTTGGTTTTTCACACTTTGTCACCCGGAACCTGCGAGGCGAAGAGAAAAAACAACAAGGTTTTTATTGTTTTTGCAGTCTGGGAAATGAGAGCTGCAGAGTTGGCTCATTAAATCAAACTCCTGCTCTTGCTGCATGTGGGAAACCACTGGCCGAAATGTGCAGCGTATACTGTTGAACCCTTTCAAGAAAGTTTTAAAAACGATCCCGGTGGGTTATTATTCTAGGTCAAAATAAAGTAAAACTTAGCTGCCCATCTCCGCTGTTGTTGTTGCTTCTGCTTCTTCTCACTGATAATACACACCTTAACTTTACACCTCGCTCTCATCCACCCAGCCACTCAAAGGCACCTGTGCGCAAACACACACACACCCACTCACATGCTCCAAAGCTTTAATTAAATCAGCAAATGAATATTCGTATCCAGGTCATGCTGACCCCTCCGCGTACGCAGCCATTCATCTGGGTGTGCAAATGAAAAGCAACCTCTCTGCATCCCAATCAGCTCGCAGCAGGACATTAAGGATGAGGAGAGCGCTCGCTGCGTGGCGGGGATGAGGCTGAAACGCTTTCCTGGGTTCACTAGTGGACTGAGGAATATTCTCTTTACTTTAAACATCTTGGACACAGTTTTAATAATGGTAGCATACTGCCAGGCGGTAATTCCTAATGTGGAGTTTTTGTCTTAAACCCACTTTCAAACACTGGAGAGCAATGGAAAAGGGTCCATCTTTTAAGGTGCTCTAAACGATTTCCAGAGCATTAATACAGCAGCAAACAACTATTTTGCTATGTAAAGATATAGAGGAGTAATGTCTACCTGAGCAGAGAATGAAGTCATTCTCCCTCCGTGTGTGTTGTAATCCGAGCTTCTCTCTCTCTCTACTTTGTTGACATAGTATGGCCGGTCACGCACGCTTTTTGTGCATGTTCATGCATGTGAGTGTGCTCCACTGGCGAGCTGCTCTGCACTGCTCTCATACGGTGGTTACAGGGGAGAACCAGAAGGTGGGAAGCGTAGCACCCAGCCTCTGGTCACCTCACAAACAAGGATGTTTTCTTAAATTTATAACCCTTAAGAGTTTTCATAAAATCAACCCCCTTTTTGATACCATATGATCTATATTTTTTCAGCAATAGCAATTCAATGTATTTACATTCAGTAATTATCTCTCTATATAGCAGCTTTCATTGTTAGTGGCGGAGTACAACATTTCCGTGACGGATTTAGATTGCCTTCACAAGCATGAGGGAGTCACAGGAAAAAGATGCATGCATGTAATCCAGCAGTTTTATCTCATCGATATCAGCCTCACTGTACTGTACTGTTCACTCGCTTTACTAGTGTTGTCAAAAATATATCAATACTGAATATTTGAAACAGTTTCAATATTCATTTTCCACAGTATTGATACACAGGTACCAGCTGCGCTTTCTGCTCTCTCTTCTATCCGACAGCGAATTGACACACACTTATCTTTTAATAAAAATCGAAAATTTGATGCCCTCAATGTTTTTCCCCGTGGTGTCGAATATTTTTCAAGGTATCGTATCGAAGTTATAAATTCCAGTATCGCGACAACACTGCTCTTTACACCGCATCAGAGCTGTATTAAATTACTGCTAATGCAAACAGAATATCCTTTTTCTGCTGCTTCACATTAAAAGCGTTCAACTGACAAAACACAGGGTGGCTTTTATTGTGAAGCAGCCACATGAGTCTTACCAGAAAGAGGCGCATATTGAACGACTGGGAGCTACAGAGAACAGCACACTGGAATACATACAGGTAACATATTCAAAATGCAACACTAGCTAACGCCCAGACTCTGGTGAGAACAGGAGAACTCCTGCATGTTTCTGATCAAAAAAGGAAAATATTTTTAGTACAAAAAGTAGTGTAAAAAAAGACCCACACACTGTCAACCACTTGGACTCACAATAACAGCTGTTCTTTTGTTCTTTCACAGTTTATGATTTGACGCAAGACTTTCTGGAGAACTTTGTAGTGATTGTTGAGTACAAAAGAAGCAAAATCAGATGCTTTGTGAGCCCTAAAATACAATTAAATTCAGGAATCAAGCTTTCAATAAAAGATATAATGTGTCCAAGGACTGAGCTTTCCTAAGGCCTTCTGATGAAGAAAGTCTTGTATGATGGGAGCGCCAGCATCTGTTTGAAAATCCATCATAATGAGTTTGGAAAAAGGCTACACTTTGTTGAAACGGTGGACGGACAGATGTGGTCAACAGGGACCCACTGATATCTCTCCAGATTCTGACTGGCCGGGGAGGTGTGGGCCTCTCCTGTTTAATGTATTTTTAACAGGGGCTGTTGCTATGGAGCAGCGGCTCCACAACAACACAGGTTAACCACTGAAGCTTCGCACTAAACCTCAACACAGTATATGCAGCATCTATTTTCCCAGGCTTCACCCTGACTGTGCAACATGTGCATTTTCCAGGTCACTGGTCTGGTGTCAAAGTGCACGGCAATCTTAGTCAGTGTAATTAAGTGTGGATTTTGTAGGGTTAATGTTTGATTGTTAATGTTGTGTGTGGACTAATATCTAATATGCCTTTGGGTGCAAACTGCTTTAATGTATATATATGATAATTAAAGCACCTTATGTGGTACGATTCTATAAGAAAATCATCGTAAAAACTCTTTTTGTTTTCTGCCTCCTCGACTCAAGACACACACACACACCTGCCCACCTGCCCACAGCCAGGACCGTGACCTCTCCGAGTTGGCTGCGGCGCTGCTCCGTCTTGCGGGCCGACGGCCTCCTCATCAGCGGCCACTTCTTCTGGCTGCAGCGGGTGCAGATGTTCTTCTGGCCGCCGAGGCCGCCGATGGTGTGCAGGTGGCTGCAGGTGTGCTTGGCCGCCCACGGGGGCGCGCCCGGCGATATGGGAGTCATCGGAGGCGTCGGGGTGTTGGGAGAGGTCGGGGTGAGCGGAGGCCTGAAGACGGAGGGAGAAAGAAATCAGTGTTCAAGTTTGGTGGCACAATTGTTATCAATAAATGACACATTAAAGCACATTAATTATGAGTGTGTGGCCTACTTGGAGAGCACAAGCCAAATAATGCAGCCCCTGAACAATAACCATGCAACAAAGAGGGAAATTAACCGAGAACTATCTTATAGGTCAGCAGAATGTTTCGACATCTAAACATTAAATTGAACGAAAAGTAGTCGTCTGTTCAGATCAGCTGTCACAAGTGCTGCTTTGAGAGGAGGGAGACCTTTCACACACTAACAGCTGACCTACATTCAAAAGCAGTTTTCATTTTACAGAGATGAATTCGGCGGCAGCGCTTCCTTTATCGCTGCAGAAATGACACATGGTTATCTCGTATCTTCAAACAAATACCGACGAGCTCTTTGAGAGCGATCGCTCTGAAAGATGATTATGTTTAAACAGTAATAACGGAGAGGGATTGGTTGGACATCCGATCAGTTGAGAATTAGCTGTAAAAAAAAAAGAAGGTGATACGCCGCGTGCTGCTTCTCTCCACTTTCGTACAGTATATTTATCTTAGAAGCGAGCTAACAGGGACTAATTGAGGCCGTCTGTTTGAGCACTCGCGTCGTTTTTCACGAGAGGAACTCTGTGTGTGAATGTTTTATGACCCCGGAGAGCAGCTCCTTCACATTGTTTACACACAAAAGGTAGAATAAACAGTGTTCCTACTCACTGACATGCTCGTATAATATATACAGTATGTAGAACTGTGCATGTGTGTCAGGGGACCGACAGCATAATGAGTCACATATCTTTGATCTGTGTCAGGAGGAGGAGGCAGAAATGGACTCTTATTGTAAAGAGGGATGCTACGAAACAGTATATGGCCACAAGTATGTGGACAGCTGAACATCACACCCAATTATTGAACACCTCGTTCCAAAAATGTGGGCGTTAATGTGCTGCCGTAACAGCCTCCACTCTTTTAGGGAGGCTTTTCATGACACCTTGTCAGACCCCTGGTTCCTCCTGTCGAAACCATAGACTGTATAAAATATGGACGTAGTAAAAATTCCCCCCCTACAGTTGTCATGAATGGAGAAATTAGCTATAGAGACCAAAACTGTCTGTTATACCAGGCTGTAAAAAGGTTTATTTCTGCTGTAAAGTTGGACATTTTAACATGGGAGTCTATGGGGATTCACTCACGGCCATTCGAGGAACTGCAGATTTTGGCACTTTGCTTCATTTCTCAACGCCGGAGGTTGCTGCTTGGTCGAAACTCAAGGTCAAGTTACAGAGTTTCTCTAAAAGGTTCTTGGTCCCCTGGGAAAGTTCCTGCAGCATAACAGCCTTGTCCAAACCAAAAATACACAGACTTGACACAAGGGGTGTCATATTTGTTAGTGTAAACTGGTGGTTCCCTACCTGGGGGTCAGGACCCCACAAGAGATTGCAAGTCAACTTTCATACACACATATTTGTGCAACACAAAATGATGTTAATTTTTTGGAGATATGTCTCTAATCTTTGCATTTTTTTCCCCTTGCAATAATCATAGACGTTCCATGCAGGGTTGGGCGATATGTTAATATTTTCCAACCGGCCACCGTCAGCCCAACAACCTGTGATTGCCGATATTTTCGCACAGGTGTGTGGCACTACAACTGCTGTAGTTTCAGTTGAGAGATCAGCTGTTGGAGCGGCGGAGCATCGTAAAACTCACTTCATTCAAACTTGACAGAAACAAAATAAAACTCAAAGCTGTCTTGGTTAAAAACAATATTAAAAAAAATAAATCAGCCAAGAAAAAAACCACCGACAATAGCCGATATATTCGTCCAATCGCCCAAATCTATTTTCAGGCCTTTTTGAAAAGTAAAAATCAGTCTTTTGATGAACTGGTAAAAAACTGGTAGACATATGCAACCAGTGAGATGGGGAAAAACGAGCCGACGTCGCTTTGCTTTAAGGTTTCACAAGCCAAAAATGTTGGTGTAAACAATGTGTGAGTACGTGCATCTCAAAAAATATGCATTTATGATCATGTGCGGCCGAGCGTGAGGATTCCTGACGAGCAGAGGTATGAATCATCAGGAGGAAGAAAAAAAAAAAAGACATGGCAAAGCAAAAGGGAGATGGACTGATGTGAAGAACAGAGAGCATCTAGTGGGAAGGGGACTGAGGGACGGTGACGAGGAGGCTGGAGTACTGATGGGGAGAGAGCAGCACCGAGGCGAAGGGTAGTTAAGCACCAAATCTGGAGAGGCAGATAGCGAGGCCTGGCCACACTACAGTCACTCTCCTTCTGGTAGTCTCTCTCCTTTTTCCTCCCTCTCTTCCTGCCTGTCTGTCCATCTCCCCTTCCCCCCTTAAGTGTCCCATAAATTACCCCCAGCACCGATACCCCTCTTCCCCCCTATTCCTCCATCTCTAAGTGATCCACTGGCAGACAGCCCAACCTGGCTGGGAGAAAAGATATGAAGAGTAACAGCGAGAGAAAGAGGAGAGTACTACAGAGAAGCCATTTGAACAAAACAAAAAAAAGTGAAGGAGAGAAAAACAATATGTGGGAAAAGAGATTTGGAGAAAGAATGAAGAGGCGAAACACATGAAAGTGACGTCGGGGGAAAATGTGTGCTACTGCAGATTTCTGCTGATTCTTCCAGGACGCCTGATGTGACTGAGCAGAATGCTTCAATACCTTAATACGCTCCTGCCATTTATCCACGTTGTTTCTTCACAACAAAGGAGAACATCTCCGCTCTCTCTTTATCTCTCTCCTTTTTCCTCCCAGAACAATATGTAGCGGGACGGGAAAGATGACAGGAGGAGAGAGAGAGAGGGGGGAAAACATACTCCACTAACTCGATTTACTCACACTCCTCTACTGTCACAGGCTTCTCCTCCTCCTCCTCCAATCTGTCTATCAGCCCCGACTCCGCTTATCTCGCCGGCGAAGCAGAGTGAAGACGTCTAATCTCAGCTCGTACCGTACAGCTCCCGTTCCTTATGATGCGGGGTCGTTTCAAGCGGGCGGCCTTTTGATTTGAGATGTGAATGTCAAAATGTGAATGAAATCAATTTTTCGAGGGTTGATTGATTGATTTTACGCTATTAATAAGATCCTGGACATCAGACGCAGACTAGGGCTGCAAATAACGATTGAAACTTCGCTTTTTGACCGCTAGCTTCATCATTGTTGCTACGCTTTTCCATTCGATTAGTTGTTTGGTCTATAAAATGACAGAAAATGGTGAAAAATGTTGTTTCCAAAAGCCGAAGATGACGTCCTAATAGGTCTTGTTTTGTCCACAACTCAAAGATATTCAGTTTACCGTCATAGAGGAGTAAAGAAGCCAGAAAATGTTCACATTTAAGAAGCTGGAATCAGAGAATTTTGACTTTTTTTCTTTAAAGAAATGACTCAAACCAATCATCAAAATAGTTGGTGATTAATCTAATAACTAACTGATTAATCGTTGCAACTCTAATGTGATATAAAACAGGGAAAAGCATCAAACCTTACATTTGAGAGGCTGGAACGATATGATAAATTAACCAATTGTTTCTAACTAATGCAGGCTGCCCTATTTGTAAAGCCTCTAGGACAAAGAAAACCTTTGCCCAATGCGCTCTTTTTTAAGTGTCACTGTGTTCTGGCTGAGAATCCAATAAGGAAACAAGCCAACAACTGTGCTCAATATGCTTTAATAATCCCACAGTCTAGTGATATGGGGCATGGTAGCATTTCGGGGAAGAGTCCCCAGCTGCTCGCCCTCAATCAAACCCTGCCAATCTGGAAAAGTATCAGAAGAGAAATGTGGCCTGATTGCCTTGTTGTGTTCATTTCCTGCCCTGGCTACTCTCATTTCAGTCACTTCAGCCACTTCAGCTGTGACAACCAACAGGCTTCCAAGGAGGCTTATGGTGCCATCTGGTGGTCGCAGATGGGAGAAACCACACGAGAGGACACTCACCCATCAGAGTCGATGCTGTTTTCACAAACCATGGCTTTCAGAGCGTCTGTGTTTGCTGAAAAGAGAGAGAGAGAGGGGAAAAACGTTACACTTATGCAGATAGGAGAAAGGGAGAGGGGGAGAGAGGAAGGGGAGATAAAAAGTAGTGTGGGGAATTAGCGAGGAGAACGCTCCAGTGACTTCAAAAGCAGAGCGCTTATTGAAAGATGGTTACAACAGATTAACCCCTTAACACAATTAAAATGGCACAATTACTGCGCAACCTCAGGAGAATGTGACGGACCGGAAAAACCTTTATCGAAGCAAGCAAACGCCAGAAGAATATGACTCTGGAAAGTGTAACTTCTGTAGGAATTTGGCCAAAGGGACATAACGTTTTTTTCTTACACACACGAACAACAATTCCGCCCAACTTCTGCCCCCCAGACAAAGTAGCATCAACACACAAGAGACAACAGCTCAGGTATAGATTTGCATAATTTGCTCTCAGAGACAGATTTCCCTAAGGCCTGGCCGCGATGCATTCACTGACTTGCCTGTGAGCACGCTGCAGTGCGTGCACAGATAAAGGAATTAGTGCATAGAAAAAGGGGGGAGATGTACCGAGCGGTACGGAAACACAGAGATGAGTCACGTATAGGTGAATGTGGAGGTTTAATGTTATGGTTTCATCTAAAAGTGCATGGACGTCTGACTCAACGCTGTCACCCGGTATCATCCGAATATCATCCAGTACCGCAGGGTGCACCCTCGGTAGCTGCTAGGGCTGGGACGATTCACCTACCTCCTGATTCGATACTATCACGATACTTGGGTGGCGATTTGATATTATGATTTATTGCAATTTTTGTTAACTTTTTTTAACACGAGATCATGGGAAAAAGTTAAATTATACACTTCTAGGGACTTTTACTTTGAAAAATATCTAAATTAATACAGTAAGAATGTTTGCTTTTCCAGTTGACTTGCATACATACACGGAGCTATGTGGGAAACGAGGCATAAATGTAACACTAGGTTTCAGTTTGGAGTCATTAAAAGGCCCTGAAAACATATTTTCCTAATCAGTTTACTAAACTTGAGTCTTACACGAATGCACCATTTAATTTCCTGCTAAAGTTATAACAGTTTTGGTTATTTCACATGATAAGTTTTTGTGTTTTTGTCCTGCTTTACTCACTGCTTTGAAGTGGGCAGGGCTCAATTGGAAAAATGTGATGTCACATGTTGTTCTGCACCAATCAGAGCTTAGCAACATTTGAATCAAAATCTTATGACAGTTGTGGGATTGTTGGGGTTGGGATTATGTTGCCAGGGCCACTGTCCGTTAGATCTGATCAAACCACACCCACACAGTCACATAGTGTTAAACTATAGCTTTCAAGACTTTTATTTTTGATTATTTGGTCATAAATATGTACAGAACAATCAGAAAAGTTTTCAGGGGATTTAAAAGGGGAAAAAATCCCCCCTTAAACACCTCTATATTGAAAGAACAACTATTTGTTATGAGCTGTATATTTCCAGATCCATTCAGTTATTTATTTTATTACTACAGATACCTAAGGCCAAATGGAGATAATGTGACATCAATATATGATGAATATATCTTCCTTTCTATCTTTCAGAAATATTGAATTATTGAGTGAATTACAAGAAAACAGAAAAGTGAAGGGTCATTTTTATGCTCCGGGTGATTTTATTTTGAAGTCTGTAGTGTAGTGATGCTAAACGGACATCCAATGAAAACAAGTATGACTGTGCCAGCACTGTGATGCCTCTATTATTTTAGATTATCTGTAGATGGCAGTCTTTTCCCAGCCATAAAGCTGACTACTGCTCCTCATAGCGACTTCTCAGTTCTATTATGTCTATTTATACACAAACTGCTGCTGCTGCAGCTGGTGGAAAATCACCCCACTGTGTCCCAGATTATTATTTCCATGAAAAATAACTGAAAATAGGTTTTTAAAATAGCCAGTATTGACGCTTTCCTACACTTTTCTAGGTTGGATGTTGAAAGGTTAAAAAGCAGACATTTACTGTTTTATAATACAGACTATTTTGGTAGTAGGACTCCCAAACCACGCCACGTCTCCGGAGTGACATTGTGAGGGTGAGTCACAGCTAACGGACTCCGGCTCTACAAACATTGTTCCTAAAAAAAAAAAAAAAAAGGCAGTGATGAGTCAGCTCAAAGCTTAGAGCCTGTTGAGGGGTGGACAGAAAAATCAACACAGGACAGATGGCCAGATACCAAAACTGGACAATGCTGCCTTCGTGGGGTTAGACAGTATGTTAGTCATCTGGATACGATATGAAGGATGGTTTAGACTGCACTGTTTAGGGATCAATGTTCACGGATCAGCTGTATCCTTTAGTTCCTGTACTTAGAAACACTTTCAGGCCAATAATATTACTTTAACATGTGTCTGTTTTTTAAGTAAACTAATCCAGATGGTGATTTTTTCAAATAATAATATAATAAAATGGTAAACTGAAGCTGCAGGAACTTGATTTTTTGTGTTTTTGGTGGGGTAACTAAACACTCAACCTGCACAATATCATCAATATTTCTTTCAGTAACTCTCTCAACAAATAATTCAAATGAAACAGGAGTTCCTCCGTTTCCTTTTTCTACCTTTAAACCAAAGTTGTGTACTTGCAGATAGTTCAATAGGACTCCGCTGCTGTGGGAGGTTTATTAGCCCCGAGGGAAATACTGTAATATACACTGTCAGGAGAGGCGTGTGTGTGTGTTCGCACTAATCAAACCGACACAATGCATTGATCCTTATCTATCTTGTTGCCGCTTACAAAACTCAGCTGAACAAAGAAACTGCAATTACGCGGTAGAAGGAAGAACTTCATCTTCCAGCTCAGGGAAATTATTTCAATTTACAGGAATAACACAAGCTATTAAGACACTCCTGCGCACACACATTGTCCTTGGAAATTCCTCTGAAGTATAGCTAGATTGTCTTCCGAGAAAGATCGTCATTCCTGACTAACTACAGTCCCACATGGACACTAATGCCACTGCCGAGAAACTGACACACTCGTCCTTCCGGAGTAGTGTGTGATAATAACTTGACCAAACATGAATGGATTGCAGCTGTAATAATGACGTCATGCACAATGTGTAATGCAAGACAATGATTTAGTCTTTTGTTTGACACATACCTTCATTTTTCATGATGTAGTTGACAATCTGCCCGACTGTGTCGTTGTTGTCACTGAAGGTGTCATTCATGTCTGGAAGATGAGCAGAAAAATACAATTAGAAACACTTAAATAATCAAGTGTGTAATAAGCATTAAAAATTATAATATCCTCAAGCAAACACGTTAAAAGGAAATTCACACTGTATATTTCTGTGTGCACCGCAGTAAAGCAAACTATACAGCCAAAACGCTTGTTTGTAAATGTGTTATACTTCAGGCGTGGCTTCAGGGCTCCCTTTTACATCGTAAGCGCTAAACATGATCGCCCATAAAATCACAATTCAAGAGCGCTTTGTTAATATTACAACTTGACAGCACTCCCATAGGTTTCACTGTTTAACTGGAGTAGCAATGCAATTAATTATTTAGAATGGAAACCCACACATGGACTCATGGAGCATTATGTTTGCCTATTAACAGAGATACAAGCTGGGTAATATATTGATGTAATATATGGCGCCCCATGAGAAAACCACGACAGTAATCTCTGAGTGGCTATTTATATTTTTTATTTATTATATTATTATTATTTATTTAAATTAATTTTTTGTATCTTTTTACTTATTTTTTTTTGCTTTTTTCTAGTGTATTTATTAATTTTCAATTTCCTTTATTTATGGACTTTATTTCTGTTACTATTCAAGGTGCATTGTAGATATTATCTCTGTATTGTTGGCTATTTAACTTTATTTATCCATGATTTAACAGATGGATGTGTTGGAGGTTTCCTTTCCCTGTACAGTTAATGTTTTATTCATTATTGATGATCAATAATAAATCAATAAAAATTGATAAATCAATAAAAAAGACCTTCGAAAGAAACTTGCATTCATGGAATTTTTGACCATTTGGGGGCAATGCAACAAGCTATAAACTCAACAATTTCCACAGCTCTGCCTTCATGTGACCATCATATGCCAGCCCTGTCTCTTAAAAATCATGTTCCCATACCATGAAAATGCATTGTGAAATACGTTTTGAGGGAAACATATCCTGTGGCAAATTACATGCGTTTTTGCTGTATCACAAATATATTTAGAATGAAGGTCCATGTAGGGAGGAGGTCGGGATGGTGGATGGGTCAAACAAACATCGGACTTTCGACCAGGAGACTGCTGTATATGTCCCATGTGAAACTAAACCAAGTAGTTTTGTTGCGATTTTGTTGTGTTTTGTTTCAATTTCATAGCATTTTGTTTTTTATCCAAACATAACAAAGTAGTTTTGTTGCATTTTTTTAAAGCTGTCAATGTTAATGCAATAATAACGCGTTAACGCAAATTCGTTTTAACACCACTACATTTTTTAATTGCATTAACGCAACTTGCGGGCTCAGTTTTAAAACTAGAGTGAAGATCATAGAGTGAAGATCATGTCATATAATGAAACTAGAAAACTTAAGGAATCCATCGGTACCAACCAGGTCATACTAGCTTGTTGTGAACAAGGCTAAATAATGTTCCAAACTTGCGCTGTAGTTTTGCGAGAAAAAACTGTCATTGCCATTTTTAAAAGGGGTCCCTTGACCTCTGACCTCAAGATATGTGAATGAAAATGTGTTCTTGAGTTTGCCATGTTATGATTTGAGCATATTTTTTTATCCTAAACGCAGTATCTGTGAGGGTTTCTGGACAATATTTGTCATTGTTTTGTGTTGTTAATTGATTTCCAATAATAAATATATACATACATTTGCATAAAACAAGCATATTTGTCCACTCCCATGTTGATAAGAGTATTAAATACTTGACAAATCTCCCTTTAAGGTACATTTTGAACAGATAAAAAATGTGATTAATCACAATTAAATATCTTAAATCAATTGACAGCCCAAATTGTTTTGTTTCGTTTTAATTTACAATGTTAACCATGTATTTAAACTGTTTAAAAGGGCAACCGTAATACATGCATATGCACATATCCCTATAAAAGGTGAAATCATAAACGGTCTTCCTTCTGATTGACTACATAGAAACCTGTGTATGAACCCTTCCACCCAGCACACACCCCTGCGAGGCACTTCCTAGAGCTTCCTGTTGACTGCTTCCTGAGCTTTTCCTCCGAATTCTGATAAACACAATACTCTCCAAGCAATTTATGGGCGTCTTCTGGTGTGTTTTAAACCTGTGCGATGTAAAGGGAGCAGCTCACAACTTCCTATTAAAGTCAGTGAAAGAAACAAAAGCAGAAAGAGGAAACCTGATACTGAGACTGGATGAACTGAATGAGTGAGAGAACACAAAAGCAATTTTTTTGTTCCTACGCTTTTGTTTGTGAGAGAGAGAAAGGGTTGGGCGCGTTGCAGCAAGACACACACAAGCAGAGACAGCAGGGGAAAACCCTGATGCATTTATGACTATTGTGCAGCTGGCAGGGAGCTCACATCAACACCACAAGACAAACCAGCTTTCATTTTCCAATACCACTTAACATATGAGGTAATATTTAATTCAATTGAGGGATCAGGGCAACATTGGAAATAGTGGAGACGTGATGTGCCAGGGGGAAAACTGAGAGGTCTGTTGTATGATAACAGATAAGTGAGAAAGGCAGCACGGACTCTTTGCAGCATGGTGTAAACAGTTCACTCCTTCCAGAACATTTCCCATGCCTGTGATTTACCCCAGGGCAACACAACGACGTCAGAGGTTTCATGTCTGCATATATACAATCAGGAAAGGCAGAGCGTTAACCTCCTTGCCACATACCATACTAGCAAAAAGTGACATGACAGATGCAAACCGAGCCAAGAGAGTAAACTTCTTTTCACTTTTCAGTACGCCGAAGTTCAGAATTTCAACTCCGACAGGCCGGAAAACTCATCATCACGTACACAACGCCCATAGCAATTAAACATTATCTATCTATAGTTATCATTACGAGCCGTGGGGAAATTAAAGTGCCGAGACTTTCTTTGTTTCGCTTCACTTAACACACCCTTTAGTTGAGTCAGAACATGAGCGGTGTGAATGCCAAACGTCTCCCTGGGTTTCCATTGGCCTCCACTCCTTAAAAAGACAGACGCAGTAAGAGGAGCATGGCTGAGATAAGGCTGTGGCTTATACCAAAGACAATGGTAAAGTCAGCTGTCAGTATAATCACATGATGACTTCCTGTAAATAAGCAGATTTCTAAAGCCTATGTTTGTGATTTCACAGAGGTTTTTTTTCTGAAGATTCGTTCTTCAGCGTAAACATTGAAAACCACCTTCTTAAATGACGGTGCATTAAATAAATAACTATTCCTTAAATAAGCTCTGCTATACGTAGGATTTTAGCTTGTTTTAGTATCTAATTTTGAAGAAAGGAGCCATTCACATCACACAAGACATCAGTCAGTACCTGGCGCGCAGCAAACTCATTAGATTCAGGAATGTAGTACAAGTCTGTAAGTACTAGAGGACAGGCGGGAGCATCGAGTGATTTTATTGCATCATCGCTGACCTTGAATCTCACCATCACATGATGGGAAAATGGAAAACCTCATGCAGAGTAATGACTAATTTGGAAAAAACAACCTAAAAGAAATCGCCCTTTCAGCATTTAGTTTTCCATCTGCTCATTGATGTGTGACATCCCAGTCTGAGAGTCTGGCACGATATTGAATATCAGTTAATGTTTCACTTGATTGGAATTTTTCAGTTCACATGCTGCTGTTGTGAAGCAAAGAGGGAGACAAGGTGGAAAAGAAAAGTTTCATAAAATCGATGTATCTACATTCTGCAATTCCCCGGTCTCTCTCTATAGAAGTCTCCATTGTTAGTGGCAGCTGCCGCGTGAGGTGAAAGAAACAAGGCAGCATGTAATCAAGCGTTGCTTGTTCTTCATTTTATCTTGTTGATATCAGTCTCACCGTTTACTGTTCACTCTTTCACAGCTGTATTAGAACTAGTATATTACGTTACTGCTAATGCAAACTGAACATCCTACTGCTTCACATTTAAAGGAGGACCTATTGTGCTTTTGTGCTTTTTCTATTCCTTTAGTTACTCTCCCCCACAGAAACTGCTCCTGAACTGCCTGAAAGGCCTTGCCTGAAGTCCTGCCTTTTATTGCATAACGTGGTGATGTCACCAAGTAACATATTTGCATAATACCTGCCTAGAGGCTAGTTTGGCACGCCCTCAAACAAAGTCACTCAAGCAGAGTGTTTTTTTGAACATTACAGCATGTTAACATTTCCTAGTACAAAACCAAAATACAAGTATGAACCTGAAAAAGAGCGTAATAGGTCTTCTTTAAAGCATTCATGTGGTGACATACAGGTGGCTGTTATTGTGAGGAAGCCACAGGAAACGCATATACTGTATTTGTAGCCATCATTAGAGTAAACCCCGATCGTTTCTCGGAGAAGAAAACGGTCATTCTGCTGCTTATTTTTTGACGGCGGATCAGTTTTAAATATTGCAGGGAGTGACGAAACGAGTCAGAGCGGCACACTTCCAACTCTAGCGAGATAATCAGCCACACCTGTCGTACACGGCCCGGAATCAGAATGCAGTTGAGATTATTATTGACTCTTTATTAAAATGTGATTTGTGCTGCACTGTTAACAAATGTCCACCAACTGTTCTTCTGTTGCATTTCTTACACAGGAGCGTTCGCTGCCCCAAGAATTCTGGGACCTGTAGTATTAAAGAGGACCTATTATACTTTTTTCCTTTCCTTTAGTGTGTTATATATATAAATATATATATTTTTGTGCATGTAAAAAGTCTGCAAGCTTACAAAGTCCCCACCAAAGGGAGTTACTGTCCCCCACAGAAACACTGCTCCTGAACAGTCTGAAACGCCTCGCTTGAAGCCCTGCCTTTTCTTCCATAACGTGGTGATGTCATTTCAGACAGAGGGTGAAAAGAGGTGCTGCAGCAGAGCCGGAGTGTGAAAAGTAAAGGAGTTTTTTTTAACATTAAAGCATGTAAACATGTTCTAGTAGAAACCCAAAATACAAGTAATGCACCTGAAAATGAGCATAATTGGTTCTTTTTAAAACGCACTTGCTGTTACTACGGTAACCAGTGGTATCGCCATATGAACCAGGACTGAAATCTTTAAAGTTTCTTCAGAAAAGTGTTATATTTAAATCGGTCACTTAGGGAGGGATCATAAATATGCATCAATATGGTGACCTGTATCTGACCTAATATTGTATCTTGAAAATTCAGGACACTAGCTTCTTTTCTATCCCTCCCGACCGGCCTATCTAATCTCTTCTCTGTCTACTTAGGTTAACATGTACATGAGTGAGCAATAATCTTAGGTGTGTGCTGCCGTGTATAGATGATGGATGCCTTTAAACAATGAGCACATGCAAACATCTTATTTCGACTCCTTTCCTCTTTTATTTAGATCTCCCTACCTCCGCCCAGCTCGGGATCCTTTTCTTCCTCCTCACACTCCTCCTCCTCATCGTGGGCCTCAGTGGTGCACCGGTAGCCCTTCCTCTTCAACACGTGGCAGATCACCACCCCCAACAGGCCCAGAAGGAAGAAAACAGGCACCAGGACGAACGCAATGTAGTCCGAGTTGCTCGGCCCTCCTGCTTCACCGTCACCTTTTCCAGCAGTAGTCTGATCCCCTGGAGGATGAAGAGGGACGAAGGGGAAATTATTATTTATTATTAAATGATTTATTATGTAGAAATTGTTCTAAATATAGTTGCAATAGGACACACAGAAGAGCAAAACAATGGATTTGTCATTACAGCGCCCTTGATGGCAACCTGATATCCCCAGTGAGTCTTCGTAGGGGTGAATTTGGGGTCGAGCAGCTGAGGGGATTTAAATGCCATCAGCTGAGACATGACAGAGATTTCATGTTCCCTTCCCCGGATCAATCGAGTCTGCTGCCGTCTCTCTGCCCTCTAACTGCTCGATCTGGTGCAAGCTGTCCCCACAAGGACCATAAACTTTACCACTCCAACCCGGAGCTTCCCACTCCCATGAGCCCACCCACCTACACACCGGACTTTAGACCCATCAGGGTACCACAACACTGGAAAAGGGCTGAGCTCAACAAGACAAAGCTTTAGGGCTGACACTAACCATTATTTCCAAAGATATTCAGTTCATATAGGACAAAGAAAACATAGAAAATCCTCACTTTTGAGAAGCTATAACACCAAACGTTTGGCTCTTTTGCTTAAAAAAATGAATGAAATCGTTCATCAATTATCAAAATACTTGCAGATTTATTTTCTTTTAAGTCAATTTAATTTAATTGTTGCAGCTCAACGTCAAAAAAAAATTGAGAATTTCAACCCAGTATTCTGTTGCAGACTTTTGCATTTACTAGGGCTGTCCTCGACCGAAGAAATTCTCAGTCAACTAACAAACGATTCTGTCGACTAATTGATTCATTTCGATTTGATCGACAGATTTGTAAAACTGAGTTTCTCCACAAAGAATCACACAACAGTACGACTTTGTTTACCAGAGACGTGCTCATAAGTGTCTTAGAAATAAGTCATTCAGCATGAAAAAAGCATAAAACGACTAATCGACTACAGAAATCTTAGTCGACTAAGAACAAAACGTCAGATTAGTCGACTTAGTCCGTATGTTTCGCTTGAAATTGTCGCACACAATAAAAACGACACCACGTTGTGTCAATTACGTTTACACTCCAACTCCGAAACTTTCGCCCAATCATTAAAGGTTTTCACAACAGGTTCGATTTTCTGCGTTTTTTTGCCTCTGTCAAAAGAGTGGTTGTTTGACCACTCAGAGCCACCGTCCGTGCAAACGTCATCATCCAAAATGGCATCTGATAAACATTCACTTCGTCTCCCGGCACAAAGCACTTTATCGTAAAAAAAATAAAAGAATACAGAGATGCAGAATTTAAAGATAGATTGTGGTAGGTGATTGCAGAATAGCTTTGAATCTGGGGATGGTCGCAAAACAAAGGATGTGTTGGGTTTCTAGTGTGTCAGTCAATTTCATTGACATTTCAGCATTTACATGAATGAACACTCTACTATATTAGGCCTACATATTACATGATGGACCTGATGTCTTGAAACTGATCAGGTCAAAAGGTCAAACGGCAGACACAGTGACCAGTGGTCAGCTATAGGCGAAAGCTCCCCTGGCTCCCGTCTGGTGCACAACGTGACCTGAAGCATTCCAGCACAACACACAAGAGGGCTTTTGTCTGTTTTCCGGTTCGCATCAGTGTGTGTGTGTTTGTGTGAGAGACAACAAAGACAGAAATGGGAGGTCACAGTTTGAACACAATCTCAAATCCTACCAGCATCGAATCACATGTTCACGCCGTATTGAAATGTGCGACAGCTCTGGGCGTATAGGCGTGTGTCTGCATACCTAACCATGTGCCTCCTGATGTATGTAGGCAATTGTGCTCACCCATTGTCCCCGATGCATCAGACTGAACCCACTGATAAAGACCATTGTCTGCTCGTTGACCATCCTGTGACCGACTGCTGTGCGTCCATGTGCTTATACACTAGCAGGCTGTCCCTGCACGCTCCCACGCCTCTCCAAATGACTCACAGGGCAATTAGAGGATTGTATTAGAAACACCGAAAAAAAAAAGACTTGAGACTGAAAAATGGGTTGAATAGAGTCCTTGAGGAGGATTAAGACTTGAGTCATCAAAATCTCTTAGCAACCACAGCTGTTGAAAGTCCTTAGAGGGATGGCCAAACAAGTAGAGCTATCTGAGACACATGCAGCATACAGGTGTGGATTCATATAGTAAATTCAGATATTAATAAGACACTTTTGGGCATTTGATTAGATACTTTGTGCCACCGTTTTGAAAGGATATAAATGAGGCTGAGTACAGAACCTCAATGCTTTGGGTATAGACCGAAACGAGAACCAGCGAAATACAAGGCCTTTACGCACTGGGGGCGTGATGAATAAACGAACCGAAAATGCGAAATGCTCGCTGTGAATATTATATGTCTAGGGCTTTTATTGTGAAATGTAAGAACAGAAGGAATGGATCTGGTCTGGATCTGGTCTGCGCTGCCTTTGTCAAGATTGAAAGGAGTTATAAAGTTTGCCGTCCTGGTTCGGACTACGGAGCCTCAGAGTTGTTGTTTCATAAATATAGGGGCAACTCGTTCCGCACAACGTGATTGGTTGATGCCTTTATTCGCAGAGCGAAAGCTAAGAAAATCAACCTTTTTGCTGCTTTTCAGTCGCATAATATTCGCTTTCTGTGTGAAAGTATTCATGACAAAAAATATATTGACGTGCCAAATAATCGCACAAAAAAAATGACCTTTAGGCTGCAACTAAGGATTCTTTTCTTTATAGACTCAGCTGTCTATTATTTATTTCAATTACTCATAATGTCGTTTAAATGTCAGAAAAAAAAACATACAAATATTCAATATAAATTATGACATAAATCAAAGAAAAGCAGCAACTCTTCAGATCTGAGAAGCAAGACCCAAGAATGTTTGACATTTTTGCTTTATAATTTGCTGAAATGACCAATCGATTATCAAAATCATCTCCTCTGTCTATCAACAAATCGATTAATCGAACAGTTTTGGCAGTAATAAAATACTTTGGACACATATTCTTCAATAATCCTGCTTGTGTTAAGTAGATAAAACTGCCGTCTTTCAGAAGTGAAGCTTGTTTTAGGGCTGGGAGAATATGAACAAAATCAAATATCACAATATTTTTGACCAAACACCTCGATATTGCGACAATATTGTAGGGCTGACCATTGGTGCTTTCACCAAATATTTACACAGTGAGATTTTTGATAATAATCATCAGTAATGTGGATATAATGACTAAGTGGGTAAAGGCAAATAATAGAACAGCAGTTCAGAATAACACATCACTTTACTGTAATGCAGCCTTTAAAACCACTTAAGCCATATTACGATATCCAAAATCAAAGATGATATCTAGTCTCATACCACAATATCGATATAATATTGATAGACCTAGTTTATTTTGTTAAATGAACAAACTCAGGTATCATATTGACATCAGTATTTGAAAAATGTAATATTCAGGCCTATATAATAAAATAAACTGGAGAAGAAAAGCAACTATTTTGACTTTGGGATGAGAATATGAGGAGCGACTGGGTGTGAGAAAATATTTTGTGACAACATACCATGTTAGTGTTACACACAAGGTTGCAAGGTCCAGTGATTCTCTGGATTTTGAGATATATGGGTCAAACCGTCCCTGGCTACAAGGAAAAACATCAAATTCAACTGGACACTTACACCACATCACCTCCAAAAGACGTTCCCTGCCAACATCCCTGACATCCACCCCGATGAGAGGTATTCCCCTTTCTGACTCTAGAGGAGCAAAACGCATTCCTGTCTACACTGTCAAATCCTTCAGCTGAACCATCCTTTGGAGCTGAGCGCAGCCTGAATAAGTCAGCATTACTGTTCTGCTACTTTCATTTCCTGCAGTTTTTCGAGGATTTACCCTGCGAGGAGTTCTATCTGCCTAAAAGGTTATCGATGTCTCTGCCGCAGCAGCTTCTTTCGCTGAATGATGTAAAATCAATCGCTGCAAAAACACACTAAAGGAGAACGATTTGTGATTGAATTCTTCGCCTTTCTCCTCTCTCTCCCCTTTCTGCGTCTTTTCTCTCTTGAACATCAGATGCACTAATGGGGAACTATTTTTGCTATTAATAAAGGCAAAGTCAATCTGAACAGAAAATGAGGATGTCAATATTCGTCACTGCTGAGATAAGCAGAAGACCTCACGATACCAAGAAGCACATTGTGTGTTTTCTAACCTCATTTTAGGTTTCAGATCATTTTCAACTTCGTGAGTCACTTTTTGGCAAATGTTGCATTCAATAATACTAGGAAATCAGAAATAGCTGCAGGACTTTTACCCTTTTCTCATTGGTGACTGGCCTCTCGGCTACATCCAGTCAGTAATCTGATCATCAACTAGATGTTAACTGCATTATTCTCATCCATTTACTCATCTTGGGAAGGACAAAGAACGGAAATGGAAACTGTTCGACGTCTCCTTATTGACCACTTTTTGTCTATAGTTAATAACCTCTCCTTTTCCATTTTGCAACGTCTATATCTACATTAAACTTTGGGGATAACAATACCCAAAACACCAGAGTCTTATGGCACCTCCTTTTTTTGAAATACTCTACTTCAATTCATGAATATTTGTTGCCGTTTAGCCTTTCAAAAACAACATTTTCATTGCGGTGTAAAAAACTGTTTGCGCTCCCGCTTGCAGCACACAAAGGGAGGCAGGCTATAAATTACATTTATATAACCACAATAACAAAAATATCTTTTTTCTTCCTCTTTTTTTTAGGGTGATGACGTCAAAAAATATGACAACTATGTCCATTCAAATATCCATTCGAAAAACCTCAATAGAAGCTTTGAATTAGAGTTGTTCCGATACCGATACCAGTCACGAAAATGCGTCAGATACTGCCCAAAATTCAGGATCGGGGTATCGGCAAGTATGCCAGTCTATATAGTCCGAAAATGTCAGCCATTTGGCAATATTTCACAGTGGAAAATCTGTACAATGGGTTTAACCTGAGCCAGGCCATAAAACAAAGATAGTAATCATATCACTAGTAGTAAACAGCTGTTAAATAATAATAATAATAATAACTATATATTTTTTTATCATGCTGGTATTGGATCGGTACTCAGTATCGACCAATACCGCAAGTTCAGGTATCGAAATCGGTGAGAAATAATGGCATCGGAACATCTCTACTTTGAATGTAAAAAAATGACATTGGGAACAGCCCTATGAAAAGCTATCGATCAACAATATGTTTCTGAACTGTTGAGAAAGTGACAGTAAAAGGTTTTCATTTCACCACAACACTTTAGCTCAGCCCTGAATATTAATAGGTGAAACAGCTCTGTGGCTTACCCATTTCCTCACATTCAGGAAATTATGTGCAGCTGGCAAAGCAAATCTAAGACCCCCTGACTTAAATTAACCGCATTTCATTTCAGATGACACGAGACAACACTGTCATTCCAACCCTTGGCCCCTTTATCCACTTAGTCACTAAGTGAGCTCATTCATAAGTGGAGATGAAACCTCTCTAAACTGGCAGACATGACTCTGACCCTGTGAGAGATGCCATGGTGAAAGACAGTACATTACTCCACATATTCCCCCTTGTGCCTGCTGGTAATGGCACAACAAAACAGCGACATTTCAACAATATCTTTCACATAAATTTATTTATACACCCCAGTATATTACACAAGTGTGCACTTGTTGTGTGAAAAGTTGCTAAACTGCCTTCTGATTGCTCGCTGATCAGTGAGCAGTAAATTAAAATTTCCCTTGAGGAATGAGATAACTACTGCATCCTTTTTGGGAGCAGAGTTTCATGCAGGTATTCAAACAAACAATCCAGGAATAATATCGGGCCGTGGTGTCTAAATTACAAGACTGTCACTTGAAAGGCTGCAAAGTACTTTCTTTGTTGATTATTTTTCTCAACAAATCGATTAAAAATCCGGTCTATAAAATGTCAGAATAGAGTGGAAAAACTATTTCCTAAACCCCAAGGTGACATCCTGAAATTACAAGATGAAGAAAAGCAGCAAAACATCACAATTGAGAAGTTGGAAGTAGGGGATTGTAAAAATGACTTGAATGATTAATCAAAAATCATCATTTGTTGCCTATAAATTAATAATAATAAGTCAGCCCCTCGCCACATGTGAGACAGGAATAGCACCTTAATTGCCAAGAAGACACAGCAGGAGAGGATATCCTTACTATGGCAGCAACTTTCAAAATGTAGCTTGATATGAGTAATAGCACAGCTCGGTGATGTAACCTCATTCATACCTGTGTGGTTTGGAGTAACATCCGTTTAAACTCACCTGCATTTAATGATAAAAGACAAGGGAAGTGTATGCAGCTACAGCCAAACTCCCACTCCCTCAGATGGCATTGAACTACTCATCTTCATTTATAAGCATACTGAATCTTAAATGCAATATCAAACACAACGACGACGCTACCAGTAGGCTTTGAAGATGTCAAATGTTCGCCATTAGTCTTAAGGCCCTGACGCACCAAGCCGTCGGTCGTGTGCAATCAGACTCTAAAAAAATATACAGTTTGGTGCAAGAGAAATGTTTGTTTTTTTATTTCCTTCTGTATCCCTTTAATCATCATCGCATTTATTATAGGGCATCTTGGGGGGTCTCCACCCCCCGTTTGGGAACCACTGACCTAGACCACAATAAGTCCTTCAGCCTGCAAATGAGTGTCTGGAAGCGCGTTCAGGCTGCTGCAGCCGTTACACGAAGAAACGATCCAATACATACAGTATGTGCTTGAACTGTGTATATTTACACACACACACACACACACACACACACATTGCATGAGTGTATTATCAATACCAAACCAGCGTACTGGATGAATAGGTCTAATTGAATGAGCTTGAGGGATTCAGCATTGGCCTTTTTAGCAAGCCACAGACTCCTGTGGACTCTCCATGGAAAATTGAAACAGATCCAGAATTTGAAAGGTTATGGAGAAAACCAAAGCGGAACGTGGAACTAGAAGAGAGAACGCCGGCTTGAGTATTTCTTGATACAGAGACACATACAATACTCTTCTCTGACACATAAACAGCCCTTCCAGTATTGCAAAATATCCACTTCCTGAGAGCTCTAAAAGGTTGCGTACTATAAAACATCAATCATCGCTTGTGAGACATTTATCCTGGCAAGCAAAGATAAAGTGCACTGTTTACATTTTTGTGCTACTCCAATATTATTACACCAAGGCAGTTAGTTATTTATGTACTTCAGATTAAGATGTAAAGATAACATATTTCTAAATATTACAGTCAGTGTCATATTCTGTAGTTTTGGCTGCTGCACTGAAAAAAATCACAGAACTTCACAGTTATGTCTATACATAACCCTTACAGATACTGAAACTAGTTACAAGTTAGTAATTAGTCATGAGGTTTTCCAGTTAGGTTTGACTGAATGGACTGTAATGCTGTGCAATATGCTGCCTTCCGCTGTGTAATTGTCTGAAATATATTAATTTTTAGTTTTATATTTTAATAATTTATTTATTTATTGTGTTGAGTTGAATGTGCTACTTATTTTGACCTGTAATTACCTTGTGCCTTTCTACCTTTTTTCTTTTCTTAAAGCTGACTCGGTGTAAACTGCTCAGTATTCCAATATACTTATAGGTGCAAATGGCAAATAAAACTCTTGAATCTTAATAACAGTTTTTAGGGAAGTAAAAGTACACTGTCAGCTCTGGTGGCTGGTGACATAAGTCTGCAGGAAACATCTCTAGGATAATTGGATAATCCATTAGACTAAAAATCTTGGAAAAGGACTAATTAAGTGCAATATAAGTGCAGTGTAACCTTGACAACACTTGATGTAGCCTTTAACTTTGTTGGGACAATAAGAAAAAACTGCGACAAAGCTGAATTAGAGATACCAAAGAAAACGTGTAGCTAATGTCTCACAGGAGCTACAACAACATAGCTTTAGTCAGGGGAGGATATTATAAGTCATTAAACACCTTTAAAGTAGCATTTTAAAGGTCCCATATTGTAAAAACTGAGATTTTCATGTATTTTATATTATAAAGCAGGTTTAAGTGATATTTAAATAATGTGAAAGTATCAAAACGCTCAATATACGGAGAAATACACAGAAATTGTGCATTTGAAACAAGCCGTTTCAGGTTTTCTGTCCATTTGTGATGTCACAAATGTACAATATTCAGACCATTACACGGTTTTAAATGTAAACATTCGAAATGTGTCCCGGTTTATTTGTTTGAGTGTATGTGAATAACATCAGCTGACAAGATGTAAACATGGACCCAAACTGTTGCCTAGCTACGCAATTCCGTTACAATTCCATTGAAATGCACTAAAACGGAGCGTTTCAGACAGAGGGTGAATACAGGTATATCCAGGCAGACAGTATGAGGAAAGTAAAAGTTTTTTTTTAACACTACAGCATGTAAACATGTTCTAGTAGAAACACAAAATACAAGTATGAACCTATAAATGAGCATAATATGGGACCTTTAAGGCTTTAGTTTCTTTTGTAGTATATAGTCCTGTTATAAATGCTCAGTGTTGTTTTCCTTCCTATACACTGCATGCATTGTGTCAGCTGGAGAATCCTCCTAAAACGTTGGTGTTATTCTAGCTTAGATAAGGTTAGTAGTTCAATCAGGTTTGCATCAAGACAGCTGGTAAACTTACGGTTAACGGTGGTTGAGTTGGCCATTGATGGACAGGAGCTAACCGGAGGGCTGTCGGTGATGTTTTGGTCACTACTAACCGTGTGGGTCAAACTAAACTAAAGGAGGGACTTCTTACAAACATCAACGTTGTTTCCTGATTCTCAAAGAGTAGATACGCTCTGATGTTAGAGCGGTACTCCCTCCAACTAGTGATGTGTTGGTCACGAACGAACCGGTTCTTTGAGCCGGCTCTATTAGGTGAACGATAAGAGCCGGCTCTCTTTAATTAATTCAAGGCAGAACGACAGGATGATCTTCTCTGCACCACGGGCACTCCATGCACTGACTATGACTGAATGATGTGTTAATGACGTCCGTGCGACCAATCAGGTGATGACAGACCAGGATCAAACCATCAAGCAGGGAGGGGCGGGGGTGCACGGCGCGCTGACGGTCTACAGGTACAGAGCAGGAGGGAGAGGAGGAGAGAAAGAGAGAGAGGAGTGCGGTGTGGTGCGGTGCTTTCCAGTGCGTTGCGTTGCGTTGCGTTGCGTTGCGTTGCGTTGCGTTGCGATGTGTAGCGTTGCACTCAGGTGCGTTGCGTTGTGTTGTGTTGCGTTGCGTAGCCTTGCGTTGCATTGCGTTGCCTTGCGTTGCGCTCAGGTGCGTTGCATTGTGTTGTGTTGCGTTGTGTTGTGTTGCGTTGCGTTGTGTTGCGTAGCCTTGCGTTGCCTTGCGTTGCGATGTGTAGCGTTGCACTCAGGTGCGTTGCGTTGTGTTGTGTTGTGTTGCGTTGCGTTGTGTTGCATTGCGTTGCGTAGCCTTGCATAGCCTTGCGTTGCGATGTGTAGCGTTGCGCTCAGGTGCATTGCGGTGCGATTGTGGTGCGTTGCGGTGCGATTGTGGTGCGTTGTGCTGTGGTGCGTTGCTGTTTGGTGCGCTGAGGTGCGTTGCGTTGCAGTGCGGTGCGGTGCACGAATAGCAGACAAGATGAGTGACAGTTGGAAACTAAGCAGCATGTAAAATTACAGTATTCTGGAAATTATAAGGCTTAGTATAATTATATTGAATAATTTAAGTGATATATGTGCACACATACTACTCATAGGTCAAAACAGCGCTAAATTTGGCTGAATTATAAAAGGCAGAAGTGGTAAAACTAAGAGCCGTTGGGAGCCGAAAGAGCCGGCTCTTCTTGGCGAGCTGAGCCAAATGATCCGGCTCACTAAAAAGAGCCGTAATTCCCATCACTCCTTCCAACAAAGAGCAGTATGCAGGGGACGGGAGCGAGAGGATTCCCTTATTGCTACTTCCGCCTTCGTTTGGATGTTGATTAAAAAGGCGGTTTCAGTACTGTACACAGGGAATGAAATTATTACCTGCCACCTGCCAAATAACAGGGTAAATGTTGGCTGTGGCAGATAAAAAAATTCAGGCCACCTGCCACGATGGCAGATTCCTTATATTAAGAAATGTTATGTTTTTAAAAAGCAATTCCTAAATTAAAAATAGTCAGTGATTAAGGTTACATGATCCATATTTCTACTGTCTGTTACCACTGACTCAGTGTTTACTAGGGGTGGACGAAAATATTGCAATATTATGTTTTGTGATACTGTATCTATAAATTCTCAAAAAATCTGTATTGAATTCTAATTAATAGTTTACATGCAATGATTAACTCAGTCAATACTTAATTTTATTTGCAAAGATATGCACCGTCTGTGATAAATGCAAATGTAGATCCAACAATTCTGATTGCATAAAAAAGTAAACATTTTTTGCATATGGCGGTGTGTTTTTTATACTATGACAGTTTTCCTAAAATTAGATTTTTTAAAAATCGAAATATGTTGTCTTGCTTACAGTACCGCAATATATCTCAATATTTTTAATCGTAACCCCTGTATCGTGATACGTATGTTATCGCCAGATTTTTGCTAATTCACAGTCCTAGTGTTTACAATTCTAAAGCGTTCTACATAGACTTCAGAAGTGGCAGACAAAACAATTGTGTGGCCAGTAGAAATGTTCAGTGACCTGCAAAAGTGGCACGTGAGGAAAAAACTTAATTTTAGACCCTGACTGTACATAACTACAGTTTTGATTTACTAAAACTTTTCATGAGTAATTCAATTGTATGCTACTTTATACTTCTTATCCACTAGAAATCAGAGGGAAATACCAATCCAGTATCCGTGCATCCTTATTTGATACCTTTAGTTACTGTATGTCTGTTGTGTTTTTCTACCGAACAGAAAAACAAGCTCCTGTGAAAGAAGAAGTGGCTGAAGACACAAAGCTGCAATGTTCTACCACAGAAAAGAGATTATTTTACGGTTTGTTCCTGTTTTAGTTGATTGAACACATTACATTGGTGTTATTTCATGTTGTTCACCTCCCTTGGCTTCATCTCTGTGACCGGACCATAAAATAACCTTTATCACCAGTGTCAACACCACCAAGGAGTCTGAGGAAGAGGCTGGTGTTCAGGAGGCTTCACCTGCCCCTGATACTCCAGTCTCAACTGAGGATGAAGATGTGGCCACAGAAAAGAGGTATATGAGATTATTTCACTGTCTAGTACATCTCTTCTTATTCAGGCCTACATCTATTGGCCTATCTGGCCCCTGGAACTCAAAGTGTCAGGGTAACAGGGAGTGGGACGCAATTGTGAACCGGGTGGGAACCTTAAACTTAGCCCCAGAAGGCTAAACACTAGTGATGGCGAGCTGAAGCTTCATGAAGCATTGAAGCTTTCCAGCAAATTGGTTCGAAAAAGGGATTATTTCTCGAGGCTTCATGTGCACAAAACCACCTGGTGGTCAAAGAATGTAAAACAGGCAGATATGATCTTAACCATGTGATCTGTGATATACTGTATTTAGAGCCAGTAAAGGCTGTTGGGAATGACTGGAAACAATGAAAAAACGATATATTACCATGTAATCCATTTATATCTATATAATATATAATATAATGTCTATTTTCTAGTAAGTATATTATGAGTATATAACATACATGTATAATAAACTGTAATTGTTTTGTGACTAATGCATCTTATGTGTGTAAACCAATCCTTTGGTCAATCATTGTATTGTAGTGTAGTGTAATATAATATAATAATGGCAGGAGGGGTAATATTAGTGTTCTGTGTCACTTCTGGAAAGTGGCATTGATTCAACCAGTGAAGATCTGAACCACTTCCTGAACCAGTCAGCAGTATGGTCAGTCAAAACTGAGAAGTGAGGCCACACAGACCCACTCTAACAGACTAAGCTCCAAGAGCAACCGGTAAAACAGTGAGTAAATCATGCAGATAGGTTCAGGTTGTGGTAACTTCTGCAGATACACAGACCTCCACACAGCTAGACCAAGAGACAGAATGAAGCTCTCACAATGAGACAATGAGTCACCATCTGAACACTGGAAACCAAGAATAGTTGTAGGCCCAACCAGCCACTGCAAGTGCCCCTCACACAAAGGAAATATGCACAACACCAAACTCCGGATATTCAACAACGACGTTAAATCAGTGCTGCTCTTCGGTTCAGAAACATGGAGAATAAAAGTCCAGACCTTTGTCAACACGTTCCTAAGAAGCACCTTGGAGATACATTGGTCAAACACCATCAGAAAAGAAGATCTGTGGGGGGAAAATAAACCGAGAGATGTTTTGTTGTTCATTGTTTTAAGTCTTAGTGGAGCGGCTGTAGCTCAGTCGGTAGAGTGGGTCGTCCTTTAACCACAAGGTTGTCGGTTCAATCACTATAGCTCCTATTTGACCCGACAGCAATGTTAAGATCAGTTGAGGAAATACCAAGCACCGCCCACCAGCCGGAGCACAGCCAATAGGAACGCTCTCTGTGAAATGACCTGTGATTGGCCGAAGTCTCCCGTCACGGGCTAGATTTTCTAAAGCCTGAAAACAGAGCCAAGAGGAGGTGCAGATGTCTTGTTTTCTCTCAGAACACTTGAATTGCAATATGCTGAAAGGTTATTATGGATTTTTTTGTCCAATGATGCCAAAAACATTCTATACATTGGTATTTTTATAAAGCACTAATTAACAGAGAAACAGAAAACAGTGATATGAAGTCATTAGGAACAAATTGATTTACAAAGTCATGAAAAATTGGAACGGTAGAATAAAGCATCTGTGAGATATGACACAAAGTAAAGTCGGTAGGACGAGGGTAACAATACTTCCTCCCGCTTGTATGACGTATACGTATCCATATGATGTCATAATGGGCCACATTCTAAAGGATGTTATTTTGTGCAGATGTTCACATTTGCGCACAGACTGTTGATATCAACCAGATAGAGAAGAGCGTCCTATTAAAGAAAACTTGTTATTTGAGAGAAAACAATGTTTTGCCACCATCGCAGACGACAAAAGGTACACACCCGATTTTTCTGTTGTCTAAATTGTTGAGTGGATTGCTGACAATCTCCATATCTTGTTTTGTTGATATTTGTCTGTGAAGTAGCTGATTATGTGTGTGTCATATTAATTGCGTATGTTTTTTTTATATTTTAAACAGAAAAAATGTCAAGATGATGTGGAAGTTGGAGACACAGCGTTCTCCGGCCCACAGAAGAGGTAAGGCCTCATATTCATTTTATTCTGAAATGTTTGTTTCACTTTTTGTATTATTAGGGCCCGAGCACGAAAGTGCCAGGACCCAACGGTGTCCTGGCACGAAGTGCGAGGAAACCTATTGTTTTTCTAAGTATTATTATTATTATTATTATTATTATTATTATTCTTTTTCTGCCGGGAGATCGCGTTTTTGGGACCTTTCCCATCCCCAAAAACTCACCATAAGTGGAATATGCGTCAGAAGTGGCGCGAAATTCAATGTTCTGTAGTGACCCGGCTCGGGTGTCTCCAGGGAGCGAGATAGCGCCCCCTAATGTAGGCAGTTTTTCAGAGAAAGTTTCTTCGATCTTCACGAAATTCAAGTATGTCATTGCTCACATCCTCATACCTGGATTAAATATTTTTCAGATTTTTTCGGCCAACAGGAAGTCAGCCATGTTGGACTTCCTGCGTTTTTTTTTAAATGTACGAACGCATATTTGAAGACTTTAGGATGCACAAAAAATTATGAAACTTTACACGCACATCCAAACTAGTAATTACTTTATTTTAGTGGTGAAATTTTGCATGGGCGTGGCATGTTGGCTCTCTAGCGCCCCCTTATGTCTTTTAGATATGGAACATACCTTTAGGTACTCGGAAACGCATGAAACTTGGCAATATGATGGACACCTGTGAACTCTATGTAAATATACAGCCATTAGGTTCAGTGGGTTTAGCCGGCTCTCTAGCGCCCCCTAACGCGTGGAAGGCCGTAGTTTGGTCAAAGTTGATCCGATATTCATGAAATTTGGTAGGCATATCCCCCTCATTATTTCGGACATATTCTTCATCGGGTTTCATTAGCACCGCCCACCCGGAAGTCGGCCATATTGGAATATGTGCGTTTTTCATGTATTTTATGCATACTTTTACGAACTCCTCCTAGAGCGTTTATCGGATCCGCGTCAAATTTGGGTGGTATAATCCACCCACTACTGTGATGCTAAATTGCGAAGGGATTTTTGATCGCTTGCATGGTGATGTCATACGTCATGTGCGAAGACGCCATTTTGTCACTTTTTAGGTATGGAACTTTGCGATACTCCTCCTAGAGGATTCAAGCGATCCATCTCAAAGTTGGGCAGCAGAATCTCAACACTTTCACGATGCTAAATTGCGAAGCTTTTGTGTTTTCGTGAAACGGCGTTCTTGTGGCAGCGCGGCGCATTTTGATGTTTCGCCATGACACAGGAGGCTGTTGTAACTTGACTTTACATAGTCCGATCTGCCCCAAATTTCACAAGCTGGATAATAGTCCAGGCCTGAAGACATATATGTGCCATTATGAGTGAAAGTCATAGCGCCCCCTGCAGGAATCAGGAAATTGTTGTAAATTGACTATACATTGTCCAATCTTCCCCAAATTTGATATGTTTTATAAGGGTGCCGGCCTGAAGACATATACATGGTATTATGCGTGATAGTCATAGCGCCCCCTACAGGAATCAGGAAATTGTTGTAAATTGACTATACATTGTCCAATCTTCCCCAAATTTGACATGTTTTATTAGAGTCCAGGCATGAAGACATATACGTGCAATTATGAGTGAAAGTCATAGCGCCACCTACTGGCAACAGGAACTGGTTGTATACTGCCAGCCACCCTCATAGATGTGCTTTAAAGGACACCACACATGTTCTAAACAGTTCATTTCCAGCGCCACATGCTCCAAGCAGAAAATTCACTCTAACTGTTGTATGCAGTTTCCGACTTTCACGGGAATGCACGACAGCGGGTATCCCGACGTGCGCGTTCCCCAGACGTGCCCGCGGGGGCGAGGGCCCGTTCATCGCTGCTTGCAGCTTTAATTATATACTGTTTTTGTCATTAATATCTCACTATTTGTCTAATTATTTCACTTATAGAAGTCTTTTCTGAATTTTGTCTTCTCTGAAAATCTCCACCAGGATAATGTAATAATACATTTTGTCCATCTTTGCAATACACATTTGAAAAATGGTCTGTATTTTCTCTTTATTACCAGTGTCAATGTACAGGAGGACCCAAAACAAGACCCTGTGGTCCACGACACTCCGGCGACCTCTGACCCCGCAGAGGCTCCGAAGGAAAAGGCCAAGAAGAAAGCTCCCTGGTGGCGTCGGTTGTTCCGCCGTGAGGAGAAGGTATATGTTTATCAGAGCTGAATATCACAACAATTACCAAAATCGTCATTTGGTGGGAGTCCACTGGTCAAACCACTTTGGACGAAAATATACGCACACCTGACAAAACCGTTCACCTCAGCCAGCCCCGAAGACAAGCTCATCTGCCTCGGGTAAGCTTCTCCTGATCTCTTCTTCAACAGGTTTTTGAGCTGTTCTCTGCCAAAGATCATTGTTGCTGATGGTATCTGGCCAGTGGATGTTTTAAGATCCACCTCAGGCAGTTGTTTATGAATGTTTGGAGTTTTGTTATTGTGGTCTTGGTTGTCCTCCACGTCTCTGAACCATAGAGTATTGGTTTTGATGTTAGAGTCTTAGCTTTGTCCCCCGACTGATTTCTTTGGAGCTCCAGATGTTCTTAAGTTGTATGAATGGAGCCCTCGCCTTGCCGATTCTGGCTCTGACATCTGCATCCCCCCCGTCCTGCTTTTCGATGACACTACCAAGGTATGTAAAGGCTTCTACTTCTTCAAGTTCTGTTCCCTCCAAGGTCATGAGTCTTCGCTGGTTGTGTTGACCTTGAGGATGACTTGAATAAATATATATATATATATATATATATATATATATAAAGTTATTTCAGGTTTAGCTGTGTATAAAAAACTTTCGCCATGTGTGTTGTTGTGTTTAAGGTTCCCCAACCTGTCGCAGACCTGCTACATGAACTCCACTCTGCAAGGCCTCCTGACCCTGAAACATTTTGTTCAGGAGGTCCGCAGGCAGCAGCAGGTGTGGCGTTTTCACCCCAAGTCCAAGCTCCTCAGGTACAGCACCTCCACACACACACACACACACACACTCTTTGGTGTCTCCACTAACTTTGCAAGTCAACATGGAGTAACAAAAAGCAACATATATATCTCTTTGCTTTTCCTCGTTCCAGACGGTTTGTGGAGGTCGGCCGCATCCACAACAACGAGGCACAGAAAAGAAGGATCCTGACTGCCTTTAAAAGGACCGTCGCTGAGTTTAACTCAGAGTTTAAGGACCACAGTCTAAGCATGTATTAGATGTAATATTGTTGTTTTTGAATATTAAAAACAAAATTCACCAGATCCTAAACACTGCACCTTTAATTCAAGATTTCTCTGTTATTGCTTACATTACAATATATCTTTGGACGCACCCCCATGATGCACCAGCTTGAACAGGAAGTAATTTACTTGCTTCCACAACTTCACAGTGTGTCACTCACTGCTTAGAGGAGCTAATGATGTGCACATGTTTCCACTGTCTATAATTAGCAGATGATCTGATATGACACTACAGTAGGGCTAATCCTTACTGTGGTGTCATTGTGGTGTCATTTGACCCTCTTAAAGCTGGGAACCTGAAGAGTAATTTGAGATGCAGCTCAGCACTATGTGACAAGTTGTTCTAGTCATAAATCAAAAATAAACAAGAATTGATTAATTAAAATAAACTGTGGAAGTGTATAAGGGCTTAGAACATTATGATAGAAGTATATGATGGTCATTCCCATGCTCTATTATGTCTCATAAGTTGTTGCATCAATTTTTGGGGTTGATACCATTTGTTAATAACCATTTGAAGACTCGTGGGTACCAATTGAACCCATTTTCATCCATATATCTTGAGGTCAGATGTCAAGGGACCCCTTTGAAAATGGCCATGCCAGTTTTTCCTGGTCAAAATTTAGCCTAAAACTGAACCTGCTACAGCCTCTGAAAGGTTTTCAGATGATAAACACAAAAAAAACGACGTACTTATAAACAGATTAATCAAGCGTGGGAACCCCTGGACATCATTATCAACAACTACTCATGTAATTTAAAGTTATCTTAATTGATTGCAGTTTCAGTTGTGATTGATCTATATTGGTTCAGTCCTACATGACAGTGTTTCCCCTGCTGTGTCATCAATCCTATGCAATGCTGCCTTCTAGTGGACACGTCCACGCTTACATTTAGATCTGCTGAGCATACCACATTGCAGTATGTCAATTTTAGTATGTGCAAAGTTTTCGCATGCAAGACTTTCTTTGCCTAAAAAACAAATCAACTGCAAAAAAAAATTTCATTATATCCCATTCTGATTTCTGACATGAAATGTCCATCTGTATTAGTGTGCAGAATATTAATAACTAGCATATTAATATCAAAAACACAGTGGTGCCATGTCCAAAAATGCATGTCATCTTTTGTTCAAAGCATTCAGATGTCAAGCACACCCTTACCAATACTTCTTTTGAACTTAAAATAAGAGAGTATACTTTCAGTTTACTTTTTATGTACTTATCAGAGATATATTTAACAAAAGTATACTTACGTATACTTGGCTCATACTGACAAGTAAATTTAAAAGTCTAAGTATACAAGTATACTTAGATGCTTAAAAGTCTAAGCATACTTGGCTTTTACTGACAAGTATACAGAAAATTCTCACTATATACTTTTTTTATACTGACAAGTATACGGAAAAGTCTAAATATAGTTGGCTTATACTGATAAGTATACAGAAAGGTCTAAGTATAGTTGGCTTATACTGACAAGTATACAGAAAGGTCTCAGTTGGCTCATACTGACAAGTATACTTAAAAGTCTCAGTATACTTGTTTTATACTGACAAGTATACAGAAAAATCTAAGTATACTTGGCTCATACTGACAAGTATACAGAAAAATCTAAGTATACTTGGCTCATACTGACAAGTATACAGAAAAGTCTAAGTATACTTGGCTCATACTGACAAGTATACAGAAAAATCTAAGTATACTTGGCTCATACTGACAAGTATACAGAAAAGTCTAAATATCGTTGGCTTATACTGATAAGTATATAGAAAGGTCTAAATATATTTGGCTTGTACTGACAAGTATACAGAAAGGTCTCAGTTGGCTCATACTGACAAGTATCCTTAAAAGTCTCAGTATACTTGTTTTATACTGACAACTATACAGAAAAGTCCAAGTATACTTGGCTCATACTGACAAGTATACAGAAAAGTTGAAGTATACTTGCCTTATAGGCCTACTTACTTAATCTTTTGATCAAGATATACTTAAGAAATGTTCAATTAAGTATTCTTGCCCTACAAGCCTACAGAAAAGAATACTTGGCTTGTAGTCGAGCTTACTTTTTGATAGAGTAGCCTATTAAAGTGTGTGAGAGTTTGTAAAAGGATGTTTTGATATGAATTTACTTCAACTCATCAAGGTTTTGGATTATCAGTTCACCAGGCGAGCGAGAACAACACATTTTATGATTTATTTTTTTTAATCTCATCACAAATCATCAAGTCAAATAGCAAAAGGAGCAAGTCTCTCTATGTAATACATAAATCATTGGCTAAATACTATAAGTTAAAGTATATATACTATCATGAACTAAAAAGCAGAGATGCTCACAAGTCATTTTTTGCAAGTCCAAGTCAAGTTTCAACACATGGATGGTGTTTTTACAGAAACATGGCATACATTTATTATTGTATGTTGCTTGCAGCATGTAAAATCGCCTCTGTAGCCTGCCTAATATTCTAGATTACATTTAAAGTGTTATACATGACAGTGCAGTAAACCGGTCTGTTTGCAACGAGGAGTCGACACATGCAGCTGCCAGTAGCTGGTGCCAAACACCACACTATTGGCCAGATGGCTCCAAACAGCTCCACCAATGAAATGCTGTGAATCCAAATTAATAACCAACCCGTTAGAGGGAGGCACATTTCTAAAGCAGCTGCGATGTGAATCTGTCTGTGGGATTCAAACATCATGAGAAAAGCAGACCAAGCAGAATCAGAGTTTCTGTATTTGATTCCATGTTAATATATTCATCAGTGTAGGTTTAGTATTATATTATAACACTGAACTCTTGCCAGTCCTGCTGGTGAGTAATTCTGCAGCTCTAAGCAACTGCACAAAAACCTAGTGGCTGTATGAATCATTATATGCTATAAAATAAAAAATAAAAAATCTGGTAGAGAAAACAAAAGGAGAGGATTTATAACTATCATTAAGACCAAACTTGTAAAATCATTCCACACTTTGCCTCATTAAACCAATCATTCCTTGTATTTCCTGACTGGATCGTTTCCTAGAAACTTATGGTAAACATGACTGACTAAGTGATATATTTAGACACGGGATAGTCAAGAATATTTTTAGGGCTGACCCGAATACTTTAAATTAAGCTTCGACCATTGCCGTGGTAATCCACCTCCAAATCAGCATTCGAATGCTACATTTTTTTCTTTTTTTTATTATAATAATAATGTTAAATCCCAAAATAGCCCAGGCGATAAGGCATAATCCCCCAACATTATTCATTACTCATATTCAACATGAATTGTTATTCTCAGACAGATATTGCTGTTTGTTGTGTGTAGAGGTATGTGTACAGTAGTGTGGCAGCGGCAAAACATTTTAATATTTAAATATTTTAAATGTGGGGCCCAAGTGGTGGCACTGTGAAGGACCAGGTATTGATATATATATCCATATCCATATATAACTATATCCATATATATCCATATCCATATCTATATATATCTATATATATATATATCCATATCCATATCCATATCTATATAGTATATAGATATGGGTATATATATATATGGATATATATATATATATTTATATATATATATATGTATATATATATATACTATATATATATAGATATGGATATATATGGATATATATATGGGATATATATATATATATATATACAGACGTAGGCAAAGTTGTTGGTAACGTTCCGTTAAAGAGAGAAAAACCCACAATGGTCACTGAAATAACTTGAAACTGACAAAAGTAATAATAAATAAAAATTTACTGAAAATGAACTAATGAAAATCAGATATTGTTTTTGAATTGTGGTTCAACAGAATCATTTTAAAAAACAAACTAATGAAACTGGCCAGGACAAAAATGATGGTACCCCTAGAAAAGATGTAAAATAGTTTGACCATAGGGACATGTTAAACTAAGGTGTGTCCTGTAATTAGCATCACAGGTGTCTTCAAACTTGTAATCAGTCAGTCTGCCTATTTAAAGGGTGAAAAGTAGTCACTGTGCTGTTTGGTATCATGGTGTGTACCACACTGAACATGGACCACAGAAAGCTAAGGAGAGAGTTGTCTCAGGAGATCAGAAAGAACATTATAGACCTTCATGTTAAAGGTAAAGGCTATAAGACCATCTCCAAGCAGCTTGATGTTCCTGTGACTACAGCTGCACATATTATTCAGAAGTTTAAGGTCCATGGGACTGTAGCCTACCTCCCTGGACGTGGCCGCAAGAGGAAAATTGATGACATATTGAAGAGACGGATAATACGAATGATAACCAAAGAGCTCAGAACAACTTCCAAAGAGATTAGAGGTGAACTCCAAGGTCAAGGTACATCAGTGTCAGATCGCACCATCCGTCGCTGTTTGAGCCAAAGTGGACTTAATGGAAGACAACCGAGGAGGACACCAAATCATAAAAAAGCGAGACTGGAATTTTCCAAAATGCATATTGACAAGCCACAAAGCTTCTGGGAGAATGTCCTTTGGACAGATGAGACAAAACTGGAGCTTTTTGGCAAGTCACATCAGCTCTATGTTCACAGACGCAAAAATGAAGCATCCAAAGAAAAGAACACTGTACCTAATGTGAAACATGGAGGAGGCTCGGTTATGTTATGGGGCTGCTTTGTTGCATCTGGCACAGGGTGTCTTGAATCTGTGCAGGGTGCAATGAAATCTCAAGACTATCAAGGCATTCTGGAGCGAAATGTGCTGCCCAGTGTCAGAAAGCTTGGTCTCAGTTGCAGGTCATGGGTCCTCAAACAGGATAATGACCCAAAACACAGCTAAAAACACCCAAGAATGGCTAAGAACAAAACATTGGACTATTCTGAAGTGGCCTTCTATGAGCCCGGATCTAAATCCTATTGAACATCTGTGGAAGGAGCTGAAACATGCAGTCTGGAGAAGGCACCCTTCAAACCTGAGACAGCTGGAGCAGTTTGCTCACGAGGAGTGGGCCAACATACCTGTCGACAGGTGCAGAAGTCTCATTGAGAGTTACAGAAATCACTTGATTGCAGTGATTGCCTCAAAAGGTTGTGCAACAACATATTAAGTTAATGTTACCATCATTTTTGTCTAGGCCAGTTTCATTAGTTTGTTTTTTTAAATGATTCTGCTGAACCATAATTCAAAAACAATATCTGATTTTCACTAGTTCATTTTCAGTGAATTTTTATTTATTATTACTTTTGTCAGTTTCAAGTTATTTCAGTGACCATTGTGGGTTTTTCTCTCTTTAACGGAACGTTACCAACAACTTTGCCTACGTCTGTATATGAGATATACATATATATATACATATATATATATATATATATATATATATGTATATATATATATAGAGAGAGAGTTGTGCATACATTGTCTTATTTAGAATATTTAACTCCACCATAATTTGTAATTAGGATACATTTTAAACTCAATCCATATACTGTACACAGTGGTGGAATGTAACCAAGTACATTTACTCAAGTGCTGTACTTAAGTACAATTTTGAAGTACATACGTACTTTGGTATTTACGTTTTATATTACATTTTAGAGGCAAATATCGTAGTTTTCACACCACTACATTTATTTTGACAACTTTGGTTACTTTGCGGAGATTATTATAACAAAGTATAATCAACTACTAAATTATGATGCATCTTTAGGAATTAAGACACCCAGCAGTATATAACGTAAAAACCAGCCCCACCTTTACCAGCTGCAACATTTGTGATGCTTATTATAATCCAATAATATAATAATGTTATTCTGAAATGCATGGGCCATTCTGCCGGATGAGTACTTTTTTCTTTTTGTGCTTAAAGTATTATTGTAATGCTAATACTTTTGTACTTTTACTAAAGTTGAATTTTGCATGCAGTGCTTTAACTTTAAACAGTATTTTTACACAGTAGTATGTACTGACTGTACATCAGAGTTTACTGCCATCTAGTGGATATGTAAAAAATGTACTTTGTGCATTGTTTATACTAATATTTTTGTATTTCTATCTATTTATTTTGGTTGCTTGTGTGCATTGTGACACAGTTAATGTGCTCCGATTAAAAACTGGAGTGTATTATTGTAGTAATAGTTATTTACTCACTACCATGTGACCCACATCTGCACTGTTTACAGCCCTTCACCGACCACACCGTCAGCCTCGTGCTTTTCGGAGAGGGCAAGCAGTCCACATGACGTCACCGTCCAGGAGCACGTTGATCTGTGCATGCTGAGGCTTTGCCGCAGCCGTAAATACGAGACAAACGCGCAGCGGGAAAAGCCCCCTGTGTGGTTTTGTGCATGTGTAAAGACAGGACACAGGCACAATGCTTTTCTTCTTGGCTATGTTCATCTAGTTTAACTTTCTTGCTGCTGTGGGAATACCTTTCAGGGAATTATAAGAGGAAGAAGGAAATATCATAAAAATAATAATTTATAATAAAATAAAATAAAATAAAATAAATAATAATAATAATAATGATCCAATATTAAAAAACTATATAACTTAAAAGCCTCCTACTAGCTTTTTCTGGAGCTTTCAAATGCATTTTTACAGTCTTCACTAGTTGATCATTAAAATATCAGTATATCAGTATAACATTAATGCAATAAATAACGATAATAGTTTGACAAAAAATGTAACTTAAAGTCCTTCCACCTTATCTTTGCTCAGTTTACTCAGAATAAGATGGGCATACCTTTCAGGGAATTATAAGAGGAAGAAGGAAATATAATACAAATAATAATTTATAATAAATAAAAAAATAAAAAAAATAAAATAAATAATAATAATAATAATAATAATAATAATAATATAAAAATAAATAATGATCCAACATTAAAAAACAACACAACTCAAGAACCTCTTACTAGCTTTTTCTGGTGCTTTCAACTGCATCTCAAAGTCATCACTAAGATAAGATAAGATGAACCTTTATTAATCCCCGGAGGGAAAGTCAAAGCAGCAACATCAGCAAACAGAGTGAATCACAGGAGAGGTAAAGGTATACAAAAATTATAAAAATAATAATAGAGATATAAAAGATACAGAGTGAATGGGTGAACATAGTGTGTACAGTCCGTCAATAAATAAATGTAATATGTACATATGTGCAGCAATAAAGTGTTAAATAGGATGTATAGTGTAGAGATGGTTGCATATAATGCATGTTAAAAGGTAGATAGTGAGTGTTTAAAGTTCTTAAAGTCCTAATAGTTCTCATATGGGGGTCAGCCTTGGTTGTGGAGCCTGATGGCTACCAGCAGGAAGGACTGACCCAGGCGCTTTGTGTTGTGCCAAGGGGGGATGAGTCTGTGGCTGAAGGTGCTCCTCATCTTGACTAGCTCATCATGGAGGGGGTGGGAGGGGTTATCTAGGATAGCGTCCAGCTTCCTCCTCATCCAGCCCTCTGCCACCACCTCCAGATCGTCCAGCTCAGCTCCAACCACAGAGCCAGCCTTCCTCACCAGCCTGTTCAGTTTGTTGGCATCCCTTGTGTTCGTATTACCCCCCCAACATACCACAGCAAAAAAGAGAACACTGGCTACTACAGACTGGTAAAACATCTGCAGCAGCCTATTACACACATTAAAAGACCTGAGCCTCCTAAGGAAGAACAGTTTGCTCTGTCCCTTCCTGTAGATGGCCTCGGTGTTATCAGTCCAGTCCAGTGTAGGGGTTCTACTTTGGTAGGTTTTGGTTATTAGCAAATTAATTAATAAATAATAATAGAATTATTAATATTAATAAAGATTATCAATAAACATCAATAATAAACGGGGCACCACCCTGGAATCAGGGACCAATGATCAAAACGTTAATATAGTCTCATTATATATGCTAAACTATCAATTTGGAACGTTGATTAATAATTAAATTAATAACTATAACCAAAATAGATAGTAAAGGTTGAAGGATATCGGAGTTCTTGACATAGCAGAGGTTGGCATTATTCACTCTTGTGCAACATTAAAGAGACCAGCATGTATATTCCACAAACATTTATTTACAAGATAATAAAGGTTCAAAACACAATATTAATCTAACTAAATAACTAAACTAAACAAACCAAACACAGTGTGTGTGTGTGTGTGTGTGTGTGTAAGAGAGAGAGAGGGAGAGAGGGGGGGGGGGGAACAAGATGGGTTCTTGTCTCAAAATGTCTGTATGGCCTACAAACAAAATGGCGGGCACTGTAAAACTACAAAGATGGCGGAATCAAAGATGGCGGAATCAAGGATGGCCATCAGCATGTCACCACATGACCTCTTTGTTCTTCTGAGAAGAAGGACAGAGAGGGGGGTGATGTGGGGGTTAAGATTATCTGAAGCTGTATGTTTATGTTTAACTAATTCACAGTTTCTGTATGTGATCTTAATGTGTGTTAGATATGCAGTGGGTTAGAAAAGATGGTTAGTTGCATGCAAGACCTTGTCTATGTGAAGCATAAACTAAACACATCAGATGTGGCGAAGCCAGTTACCCAAAAATCAAATACAGATAAATCAACACAGTCAAACTCAATGAATAACATTAAACCAAATCAATACCAGTACATTCTAGAAATCAAAGTTGAACAGTCTTGCTCAGCCCTGTGCAATTGCTAATGCTAAGGCCCAGTACGTTACCAATCCATGGAAGAAAAGGGTTTGTGATTCCATGTGTTGAAGTTGTGGTTCCAAGTCAAAGAGGTCGTCTTTGCTGTTAGTTTGGTGCTAACTTCTTTGCTTGATAGCTTGAAGTTAGCTGGTGAAAAGGGCAGAGCACTCGCGTCGTCTGCCGTTTGGTTCCTTGGTTGCAATGGCTGTTTCCTAACAGGCCATTGATCAGAACCAGAACTGTTTTGCAAGTTCTGGACTTGAGAGCCGTTCACCTCAACCAGGTCAGCCTGGGTTGAGGAGATGAAGAGCAGAGAGAGCGCAGCAGCTCACCTCTCACACGTCAGGAGAGATGAGCAGATGAGAAGAAAGAGGAGGAACAAAGAACATTCCTCTGGTTTTGTTCTGTGTGAATTTCACACCTCTGGGTGAAATGTTACTGTAGCCAATGAGGACTGAAATCAGAGTCAAGGATCGTGTTACTGAGTTCATGAAGTGACTGTCTCTGCCACCAGAAATGGCAGGTCCCTACACCAGTTTACTGTTGATATGCACTATATGCACCTTATCTTTGCTCATTTTACTCAGAATAAGCTGGTAAGTGGACCTTGAGTTTTTTTTTTTTGACAAACCATTTCCAAGGTCAAGAATTACCTTTAATTATAGCAGTATAAAATTACTAATATTATTATTACTGATGATGATTATTATTATTAGTCCTATCATAATTATCAGCATCAACAACAGCATATTTAAAGGTCCCATACCGTGGTCATTTTCAGGTTCATACTTGTATTTTGTTTTCTACTAGAACATGTTTACATGCTTTAATGTAAAAAAAACAACTTTATTTTCCTCGTACTGTCTGCTTGAATATGCCTGTATTTACCCTTTGTCTGAAACGCTCCGTTTTAGCGCATTTCAATGGAATCGCAACAGAATTGCGTTGCTAGGCAACAGCTTGGGTCTATGTTTACCTCCTGTCAGCTGATGTCGTTCACTTTGGCTTCGTCTGAAATCACATACTATGTACTACATACTTAACAGGTGTACTACCGTTCAACATACTTTTGTGTGAATAGACGGTAGTATGTATCTCTTCGGACGCACTGAGCAGTAATTTACGTCGTCACTTCCTGAGAGCCTCCTTGCAGGTTAGAGACGTGTAACCATGGTAACCCGTGCCAACCTCATGTGACCAAAATGACAGTTTGTGAGAATCAAAGTCTGAATTGATTTAAAATATATATTACACCTAGCAAAGTGAAATCTTATAAACTGAAGCGTTATTGATGTTACTGAGCTGTCCGTTAACGTCTGTTATTAACGTTGTCATCACTACCGCATTGCATTGTGGGATATTTATGTTGCCGTAGTGTCCAGCGTTGCATACCGTAATATTTCCCCAGAAATAGTATGCAATTCATGTACTACTGGTTTCATACTAAGGTTTCGGCCTCATCTTTTTCCTCTCTCATAATACCTTTGCATTTCCTGCATTATGTTACCCACTTGCTAGCTTGATAAATTGTTAGCCTCTGTGGCTTCTAGACGCCAACAGTAACTTTAATATTGCCATTGCTTAGCAGCGGTGTTTTCACGACATAACCACTAAAACGCCAAGCATATTGTTTACATGACTTCCCGTGTTGTAAACACAAGTTCACGAGCTTCATTTGAAGGCACCACATGTTGTACATTTGTGACATCACACAATTACAGAAATCCTGACAGCTTGTTTCAAAGGCACTGTTTCTGAATATGGCCTTTGTGTGTCCATGGATTGAGCGTTTGGATACTTTCCCAGTATTTATATCGCACTTGATCCTGCTTTATTTGTTGCAAAAACGATTTGTAAGATTGGCAACTTTGTCAATCTGAGGAGGCCTGAACATTCTTTCAGTTTATGACATAAATATTCATCAGAATATATGTGTGTTTATATATAAATATATGTTCTTGCCTTCTTCTTTACCATCATCGTTTAGCAACTTCTTTAAATCTAATTCTCAAATTCAATCACATAATACTAGACAGGTTAATCATCTTCACCTTCCTTTTTACAAAACAAAACATGGCCAGTACTCCCTCATTTAATTAATGATGTCTAATTATATTTTGGTATGTTTAGATATATATTGTCTTTTCTTCTGCACTGTTTTTTGTATGTATTTCATTGTTTTTATTGGATTTTTTCCCACTGTTTGTTTAGGTTTTTCTGCACATTTTGTGTACTTCTTGTTGTTGTTTAACTTTTGTTGTATTTTTTAAATTACGTTAGTTTAGATCTTTCTTCCTTTTTTGTTATTGTTTTTTTTCTCCTGGGGTTGGGGGGGAGGTCCTTTGTATAAGCCTGTGGATTCTTGACCTCTCCGGACACATTTCTTGTTTTGTTTTTTTCATTGACTGGATTTTGTGCAATTTTATATATGTGCAAATAAAAAAATAATAATAATAATTAAAAAATTATAATAATAATAATTAAAAAAAGACATGCAAATCTCGTTTTTTACAGTGTAGGACCTTTAACTAATAATTTAACAACAACTAGTAACTATTTATTAGTCATCTGGGTTGATTTTCTGATGATGATGATGATGATTATACCTCAGTGTGTGAAGGAGCGCTATCGCAGGTCCTTCCTTCTTGCAGCTGTCAGACTCCACAACCAGCACTGCTCCCAGTAGACCACTTACACACCAAAAAAAACTGACAAGAACTTCACTTTACTATACACCAACTGTCTATCAGTACTACTCAGGTGTAATTCATACTGTGCAATATCATTTACCACTTGTGCAATTTTATTAATAGTCTGTTTACTGTCAATACTGTATATACTGCTCCTATTTTTATACTACTTTCTATTTAAATGGTTCATATTTTGTTACACTTTGTTTAGCTCTTAATTTACTGTTACTGTTTTGCACTATCCCCTTTGCTGCTGTACAATGCAAATGTCCCCACTGCAGGACTAATAAAGGAATATCTTATAAAAAGTATTTTCATAATTATGACTAGGTATAGACCACTGAAACTGTAACAGCCACTTTATAACAGCTACTAAATCATCATACCTCCCCAACACTAAATCTCATTGCGATGCTATTACCCGTACTACGGCCAAGCAAATAGGCCACATCAAGTGTGGGCGCGCGGCTACGCCCTCTCATGTATGTTTGGCAGCGCACTGAGGACCATACTCACTCCAACGTGACTACAGAGCCCCGTGAGGCTGGCCGCGCCCCCATCAGCCAATCAAAACGCTCTGGGCGGAGTGTGGGCGGGGCTACGGACTCCTCTCGACCAATCACAGAGGCGGATTCAACATTACTGGCTGTTGACCACGCAGCCACACGTGTGTCCATGCGTGTAAACTGTGTTTGGGAGGGCAAGAGAAAAACGTAGAGAGCAAATGCAGATTTCATAGCAACACAGACAGTCACAGTCGCTTCACCCGGGATTTGTGGCGTTTGTTTTCGACTTTTAAAGCACCTATCTTGGATTATCAACGTTGTTGGTATCGTTTTGAAGCATCTTGAAGGTAAGATTGTAGTGTTTTAGTTGTAAATAGTCGCTGTTGATTTGTAGCTAACATGCCGGCTGTCAGTTGGGCTAACATCCCTTTATATCAAAGTCATAACATATTTACATCTTTAAGCTATTCATACTGTTCAAAAACAGCTTTGTGTATTATTATCTGTCGTTTAATGCTCTCGTTTAACCCTTTAAGTGTTGCTTCAATGTAAACGACACCATCACGACATTTATTAATCCTTTATGGCAGAAGAAGTCAACACAATGAGAACTTATTTGAATTCATCCATCTGTTAATGTTAAAGATTTTTTTCTTTAACTTTAAGTGTAATTTGTTTAGTGTCCTGTGTCGTGTACATTGTATGTATGGATGTGTACATTGTGCACAATGTGTACTATCTGCTAATTGCTCCACTGATGGGAACATACTGTACACTGTTCAGTATGTATGCATGCCACATACCACGTGAGGCATGTACACATTGTACACATTGTTGTTACCATTCAATTAACATACCATTGTCTTATTACTGTTAATAGTGTTTTTGGCATTCATCCATGGGGGGGGACCACCACTACAAATATATATGTTGAATTATTTATTTAATGTATTATTATTTATTTTTAAGATTTTTTTGTACACAACTTTGATTGAGCTATTTCAGCAAATTTTTCTTAAAGGTTGTTGTAATTACTCAAGTTTATTTTTGATCCACTAGATGCTGCATTTAAAGTACTTGTTCAAGGCAGATTTGTGCAAAATTGCATGCTTCAAATCAATCAAATGATGATCTGTGATTGACAACTGTTGGAATCCACATATGCATTGTGCTGCTACACATGACCTACACATGCAGGCTACATCTCAGCATTTCTCTAATCAAACCCTAGCAAAATCAGCTTAAAAAACATGTAGCTCTAAATGAGACTTCAGCTTGAGAGATGCACGAGGATGTGCACGGATTCAATCCTGCAGGTTGTTGCAAGTATCACACCCTATTTAGTGCAGCAAAGCAGACAAGGTTGTAAACAGAAGATTAAAAAATAAAGAAAGAAAGCACCTTCTTTCACCTAATGATTGACCCCTTATAAAGAAAATTATGGGTGGGCACCATAAAGATGATATGGATAAGCACATAAAACTAGACTATTTTGCCACCTGCATTTAATATGCATGTGGATGACAGGAGGTGAGATGGCACCCAGTGGCAGAGGTGGTGCAATACGCATTTAAAGTAGATGATCACACTCATCTCATGAGACCTGACAAGTAAACAGCTTATAGGTTTCCATCACTGTGATACTTAAATATGAGTATGAGGGATTCACCAACAGCTTAATGAGTGAAGCAGAGCAGCATCAACACAATGTGGCTCCTGTTTTCTGCTACAAGAACATTGTTTGTACTTTCACAGGCCACAAAAAGTCACACAGCGTATCCCATTGAGTCTTAAAATAGTTAAAAACAAAAAGCTTAAGGCTAAGAGAGGGAGATAGTTTGGTAGCAGAGGGAGTGTGTGTTCTCCATGTTCTCAGACGACAATAAAACAAATCAAGGCCGCCAAATTTACCACGGGTTTCCAGGAAATAGCTAACTTGTCAGTTAGGAAGAAAAGCTGGCTCAGTGGATCATGTTGTTTACACCAGAAACTTGATCTGCAGCTGAATCTTGTATGTGTTTTCGAAGCCAAAACGATGAATATTTGCATCAGTAAATGAGCCGTCTGACATCCATGAATAATACCTCAGTGGATGATGAGATTAAAAATAGGAACTAGAACTTGTACTGTTTGAGCAGTTTTTTCCATTGACCTTCTCCTTTGCTCCACTGTTGCTGAACCACTTCATTGTGTGTTTATAATCTTCCAACTGGGTTATTGTAATTTAGGTTTTAACAACTAGGATTATGTGGAAAGCTCTGCAGCTTGAATGTTCACTCACATACCACAAACAGATTTGCCACTTAATTTCAGATTAATTCAATTTGGAATATGCAAATAATGACTCAAACCAATTAATCAAAAATAAGTGGCAATTAAGTTAATAGTTGACAATGAGTCAATTAATTGATTAATCTTTATTATTTTATTGATTCATCTCTACAAAAGACATAAAACAGATCCTCCACCCACTGCAGAGATTGTATTGAGTTTTTTTTCCTGAGGCTTCCAGCAATCCTCTCCTTCAACAAGGAAGTTATTTTATTCAGTGTATAATGACATTAGGTGAGGCTTAAATTAATTATATTGTTTAAATTATTTATTTTTTATAGTATTTATTATTTTAAATAATGTTGTATACATGATATATTTTATCTCAAGGAAGTACAACAAAGAAAATCCAATAGGTAGAAATATTTTGTGATGTACCAGTATGTACACAGAAATGTACACAATGTACAGTACTTGTTCACTGATTGTGAATCAGCTCTCCTATATGCCTATCCCCAAAAAAAGCAAACTCAAGCAGACCTGAGAGCAGCTTTTTGGCAAACAGTCAAGTGTATAGGAGCAGCAGCCTCTGCAGGCAGCCCAGCCTCTGCACGGTGCGCTCTCTGATTGGTCCGCACAGCCGACCAATCAGCAGCCAGCAAGGCTCAAGGAAAGCACGACTTTGTACACGTGCAGTGTATATACACAGTAAAAGCAACCTAAAGCAGAGCTGCTGTGGAGTTTAACACTGGATTATTCAGTGTGCGTTTATGCTACGGATGCTCAGAAGGACGTTAAACGGTACTATATTCTTTCAATATATTAATATAAGCATGTCGTGATGCTGCTGGGTGTTGTTGGTGTGATAGAGCTGTTAAAGTGGGCGGAGAGATCCTCACATGTTCACGCACGGAGCGACACCACACCTTCATGCAGCCTCCGTCTATTCATTGCAGTAGTGAAGAGTCTCATGTTGCATAGGAACTGTGACTCTTGTTTTTGTACAAGTTGTTTTTTGTCTTTTTTTTGGTGATAATAACATTCTTGGTACAAATAAACTTCACAAACCTAATATTAATATAAAACAAGCCAGTATAGATACAGGAAAAACATATTATATGCAAAAAAAATAGATAAATAAGTAAAAATATACACAAGTAAAAAAAATTAAATTAAAAAAAATTAAATTAAATATATTTATATACTGTATACATATATGCACACGCAGTATATACTTTGGCTGTTATTTATCTTAAATGCCAGGCTACCACAATGTCCTTATTATGAGATAAAATCCACTAGAAACGCCTAATCGTTCTAACAATAACACAGCACCTGTAAGTGTGACGCACTTTCAGGTGTAATTATAGATGCAGATTGCCGGTCGCATTATTCAAATGCCCTGGCACTGCATAGGTAGAATTAACATTACACTGTAATTACAGTCATTGCGCTGAAGAAGTCACCTCCTTTTCTCTGTTAACCAATGCAGTGAGAAAAAACTGGGGTTTTAATGGGGTCCCTTGACCTCTGACCTCAAGATATGTGAGTGAAAAGGGGTTCTATGAGTACCCACGAGTCTCCCTTTTACAGACATGCCCACTTTATGATAATCACATGCAGTTTTGGGCCAAGTCATAGTCAAGTCAGCACACTGACACACTGACAGCTGCTGTTGCCTGTTGGGCGTGAGTTTGCCATGTCATGATTTATGCACATATGTTCCAAGTAGTTGCATAACGTTTGCTTTAATTATGTCTGCGTAATGACTTACATTTGTCATTAGCTGTGCGCACCTATTATCCTCTTGTCAGATCTAAACCGCAATCTCCAGCTGGTGGCGAACCTGTACTCTTAGCCGTATTGGGTTAGTGCGTCATGACCGGTAGCTGAAGTCTAAGCTGTCACTGCAGGAGCAAAGTTTGCACCAAAAGCATCACTGCACGCTTAAGGGAGGCAGATAAAGGGGGGTTCTGGGGCAGCCAGGTGTATAAAATTAAAAGGATTGACGACCGACTTCTTCGGTTTGCGTCTGTGGGGCTTAAGGGATTACGGGGCGTCTCCCTTTGCCCAAGGAATAAATAGCACTAGACTTTTACTTTCGTAGGTTGAGGATTGATATATACTTAGTGTTAGTATTAACAAGCAATCCTTAATTTGTACTGCGTCCTCCTGTTTGTTCTGACCGCCCTCTGGGTAAAAGTGGACTAAGCTATGACGACCAACAAATATCCCTATTACTTTTAGCACGTTCACCTGTCCTATATTCAGATGCATGCATACGCACTTGCATGCAAATAGTAGGAGCAGATTATTGTCATTCCGTGCTCAAGATGGATTTTTAGTTTATTCTGGACAATCTGGGTAAAAGGCTAACAGCTGGGCGCTATCAAAACAAGCATTCAGTCTGCGGCACAAGGCCGTGACAACAACTCAAGGCCCGTATTTGAAGCCTCCTTGGAGGCGACACGATAAACTGATGAGCGTTCCTTTTTTTTGTCTTTTCATAGCTGTAGTCCTTGGGAGATACTTACAAGACCATGGCAGATGTTTTGTAATCCTGCGGCTAATATTCGTCTCTCTCTGTCTCTCTATTTTTTCAGGTGGCCTTTCGCACCTGGAGCATCACATCTCTGAATAGGCGAGAAGACCAGATACAGAGTGAAAAGTGGGTTTTCTTCGACCTCACCAAGAGCTGTTTTTCTCACTCTCCTTCACAATCTCTCAGCCCATCTGCTGGAGCACTTGTGCCAAGGTTGTTTCATAAGCAGAAATTCATCTCTTGTCCGCATTACTTTGAGTCACTTTTTCCTCAAGATAACGGCTGGCATCCTTCGCTTTTTGGCGATTTTTTATTTGAAAATCTGCACTTTTTAAAAGCCCTCAACGAAGGGCTCACAGCCCAATACCCTTTGACTTTGCAGGAGAAGCAATGAACTCTCTCCTCAGTTCTTTAAACTACCAACCAATAACCATGATTCACGCGTGTATTCATAGTAGTCCCACTTAAATTAGAGTTCTTCCTGTTTTCACCTCGGCTGACATCTTAATAAAGCTGTTCCAGCCTCATCCAACTCTAGTATGAGTTATGACAACCCTAAATCAATGCCCAGCATCAGTGCTCGGGGGCGGGCGGCGAGGGCCGACGAGAAAGACCATGACCAGGAAGCAGAGTCGGGGTTAAACACCAGCGGCGGTAAGCCCGGTGCCAATGTCGCCGCTCAGGAGCAGGCCAGTGGAAATGGAGGCGGCTCCGTCGGCAGCTCGTCTCCCAGCGTGGGGTCGGGATCCCGAGACCGAAGGGAGCCCAACTCCGACGACATGGACGGACTCTCCAGCGGAAACGACTCCGGGGAGAGGGAGAGCGAAGGCGGGATGGAGAGAGACAACGGGTCACGCGGGCGCCAGTCCGTGCGCAGCTCCCACAACTCGTCAAACGGCAAGGACTCCGGCATGATGCTGGGACACACGGAGAGCAACAAGAGGTAAGAGAGGAAGAAGCTGTAATTCGTATATATCCTACGAAATCAAATCGTATGTAATCCACGTTATTGTGAACCAGGCCATTTGCCGTAATCTCAACCGTCCCTTTTTCTCCAGCTCCAACTCCCAGAGTCTCTCACCCCCCAGCAGCTCGCTGGCCTACAGCCTGCTGTCCACCAGCTCGGAGCACGGCCACCCCTCTACCTCCGGCTGCAGCAGCAACCAATCGGCGAGGGTCCAGACCCAGAAAGATCTGATGAAGGCAATCAAGGAGCTGAAGGTCCGCCTGCCGACTGAGCGCAAGGCCAAGGGCCACACCAGCACACTAAACGCGCTGAAATACGCGCTGCAGTGTGTCAAACAAGTCCGAGGTAAGGGGATGGTTTTGTTTCTGTTTACATTATGCTCACTGCGATATGTAATTGTATCTTTACCTATACACATACACACTCTGACTGATTTATGTTTAATGTTTCCAGCCAACAAGGAGTACTATCACCAGTGGAGCGTAGAGGAGTGTCACGACTGCAGTCTGGACTTGTCTGCCTTCACTATTGAGGAGCTTGACAACATCACCTCAGAATACACCCTCAAAAACACCGTACGTTTATACAGTTATTCCTGCTTCATCATTTATTTGAATTGAACTGTACCATTTGAATCAATCTACAGTACACTTAATCCAAGCCATCGTCCTCTTCTCCCTCTATTAGTGAATAAATCAAGTTTTTTGTTTTCTCTTCTTCAGGACACTTTCACCATGGGCGTGTCATTTTTGTCAGGGAAGGTCGTGTACGTCTCACCCCAGGGCTCGTCCCTGCTGCGCTGTAAGCCGGAGCGTCTCCAGGGGACGATGTTTTCTGAACTTTTGGCCCCGCAGGACGTCAGCACTTTCTACAGCGGCACAGCACCCTGCCGCCTGCCCAACTGGGCCTCCTGCATCGGATCTGGTGAGCCGAGGCCGAGTGAAATAGGGGAAGGGTTAGAAGAAAAAAAAAGGGGAGATGGGATTGTGATTTCTGACAGAAAATCTAACTCTATGTCTGACTCTATTCTCCTCTCAGCGTCTCCTCAAGTCGATTGCACTCAGGAGAAGTCCATGTTCTGTCGAATCAGCGCCGACCAGGCGCAGGGAGGCGAGATGCGCTACTTCCCGTTTCGCCTCACACCCTACCAGCTCACCATCAGAGATTCGGATGACGCTGAGCCACAGCCCTGCTGCTTGCTCATCGCAGAGAAGGTCCACTCTGGATATGAAGGTATTTCACACTTTGCACTGGAGCAAAAGCCTGAAAATAGTCCCCCTTATTCTACTTATTGAATCGAGAATAGTCTGTCCTCAGAACATGCTTATTCATCTGTTGTATCTTTGTCCTCTCAGCTCCTCGTATCCCTGCAGACAAGAGGATCTTCACCACCAGTCACACTCCCAGCTGCCTCTTCCAGGAAGTTGATGAGAGGTCAGTTATTTCAAATCTTTATGGTCATTATCTGTCTCTATTAATAATCAAAAACATGTCCCAGTGAATCTGTTTGCTGCTCTAGTACAGTAGCAAACATACTATTTCTTTCCAACAGTGTGTTAATACATATATTGTGTTTGCAGGGCAGTGCCGTTGTTGGGCTACCTGCCTCAGGACTTGGTGGGAACCTCCGCCCTCCTCTACATCCACCCCGAGGACCGGCCCTTAATGGTGGCTATACATGAGAAGAGTGAGTATATTTAGCACTGAACTCTGTCTGAACCTACTGTAATGCTGCTCACATGTCATATACTGGGAAATGTTTTTTTCGGTGTCGATTTCTTTTGCATTTATCGTGTCAGAACTCTTATGGGAATTATAGTATTTTAATATAAAAACTGTTCATGTCTTCTGTATAAATGTCTCTATTCCGTCTCAACTTTCTCATTAACGTCTGCACTTTTGTTTCTCTTCAGTCTTTCAGTTTGCAGGGCAGCCGTTTGACTATACGCCCCTGAGGATGTGTGCCCGCAACGGGGAATATCTGACCATCGACACCAGCTGGTCTTCCTTTGTCAACCCCTGGAGCCGGAAGGTGGCATTCATCGTAGGGCGCCACAAAGTCAGAACGTAAGTTTACTAATTTGCTCACTCAAAATACAAATGCTGCCAAAGCATTCAATTATTAAATGTTTGGAATCATAACAAAAGGAAGAAAGTGCTAAGCGGTGCTCTAACGTTATTCCCCGTCTCCAGGAGCCCTCTGAATGAAGACGTGTTCACGACACCCCTGGGATGCGAGACCCGGGCCACCACGCCGGACGTCGTCCAGCTGAGCGAGAAGATCCACCGGCTCCTTGTGCAGCCGGTGCACAGCGGCAGCTCTCAGGGCTACAGCTCGCTCGGGTCCAGCGGCTCACGAGGCTCCCGGCATTCACACCAACCGCACCACGCCAGCGCCTCGGCCACCTCGTCCAGCGACAGCAACGGCCCCGCCATGGACAAAGCTGCCGTCGCGGTCGCTCTGCACAAACCTGTGAGTCTGAGCAACCAGTGTGGTTTATGTCTAAACTTCTGATTAGTCTCAACATGCGTCATCAACATATTTGTAGATAAACATAGCAGCTGTTTAAAAAAAAAAGATGCTATCGTCTTAACCCTTTAAAAACAAAGATTGTTTTTTAACGAGTTTGATGCTTCCATGTTTTCCAGATGACATTCCAGCAGATCTGTAAAGATGTCCACATGGTCAAGACTAGTGGACAGCAGGTTTTCATCGAGTCCCGTAACCGACCGCTGCCAAGAAAAAACGCCAGCGCAGGTAAAATAAAAAAGACAGTTTAATATTATAGATGGAAAGTTAAACAACAGTGGATGATTGTTGAACTTGAAAAGGGCCAGTAATTAACAATGCCTGTTACAGGAGTAAAGAATAAATGAGTAATATGGGGCATGTTGAGGTTGTTGTTGGGAGTTGTTTTCTCAATGTCAAAAAGACTTTGGCTGATCAGGATTTTCCTGTTCCTCTCTTTTCTTCATCCAGGCGCAGCGAGCCTCAGAGCAATCAGCGCTGACCCAATCCGAGGTTTGATAGCCGATATGACAAAACCACCCAAAGCTCTGATCCCTGCTCCGCTTGTACCCAAGGAGTCCCCCGCTGGCTACTCCTACCAGCAGATCAACTGTCTGGACAGCATCATAAGGTGTGTGGACAAGCCTAAAGCCTTTCCATCGAATGTTTTTTTTGTGGTTATTACTTCATTCATCTAACAACAACACTCTTAACTCTATGCAGGTACCTGGACAGCTGTAACATTCCTAGCACAGTTAAAAGGAAGTGTGGCTCCTACACTTCCACGTCTGATGACGACAAGGAAGCCGGCAACAAAACAGGTACTTTTTGATAATTAACCAGAACTGGTTTCATGTTGTATGTAGCATGTGTGTCTTAGAAGTTTGCCTTACTGATTCACTTATTTTAAGTTTCCCATTTTTTGGTCAGTATGTATTTACCAACAAAAATACTGATAGAAAAAATCTTATTCTTGTTGTTGAATATGGAATTTTTTTTTTATTTAGCAAACCTTCATTTGTCTCTCGACAGCATAGATTACATTGCTTGTTCATGTGTGCTCATCTTCTGGACGGTAAGACAATCACTGACAGAAACTTGTTCGACTTGTTTTCTTCAGCAGGTGGTTCAGTTAACCTCGTAAGTGAACCACCTTCTCTGCCTCCCCTGACCATGGCCACAAAGGCAGAGAGTGTAGCCTCAGTCACGTCGCAGTGTAGCTTCAGCAGCACCATCGTGCATGTGGGAGACAAGAAGCCTCCTGAGTCAGGTGGGAATCCTCAACACTCACACTCTTCTGAACCATTTAGTTTCTCACTCAGCAGGTTGCTTCTTTGAAATGACGTGGTATGAGGTCGTTGCATTTACCTGTCAAGGTCTTCAATATAATTTGAGGTTTGAATTTAAAGGGGACATATCATGCTCATTTTAAGGTTCATATTTTTATTTTGGGTTTCTACTAGAACATGCTTTAATGTTAAAAAAAACCATTTTTTTTCCTCATACTGTCTCTCTGAATATACCTGTATTCATCCTCTGTCTGACACCTAATTTTTCAAAATAAAAGCCCCAGAAGGTTCATGCATTCACAACTCCTATCTACTGATTCATAGTCCATTTAAACCTTAAAATATTCCACATTTTTCATAAATCAATGGTAATATTCAAGTTTTAAATCCAAAAATGCAGTCTAGTGTTGGCTTTTCAAAATAAAACTTAATATTCCACATTTTTTATACATTATTGGTATTATTCAACTTTTAAATCACATTCATACAATCACATTTTTCATGATATGTCCCCTTTAAGATCCCTCTTTTTCTTTGGACCTCTTTTTTTTTTTATACTGTATTTTTATTTTTGCCTTCCTTACTTGCTTGTTTTGCAATGAAACTGACCAAAAAGTGCTTTTATTACTTTCAAAAGTCTTAAGAATTATCTTGCAGAAGCCTGTAAGCCGCATGATAAAACTGCAGATTGCAGGTAATCTGATTTATGCTTTTTTTTTTTTTCCTCATCTTGGTTCATCCTGGAAATCCTCTTATTGTTTCCACTGTCTTTTTAAAGTGAGACTGAGTAACTTTTGTTGTTAAATACAACACAGTAGCAAACTAACACAGTACTATCTTTCTTAAGTTTGCTAGCCACCATAAGCTACTGGTCATATTGGACCAAGTACGGCTATAGCAACAAAATCCATGAATGTATTGAAGCATTTTATGTATTTAACTTTTCATTTGTCAGACGGAGAATGTGCCGTTTCTTCTTTCAAAAGTCACACAGTCTCAGTTCAGTGCTCTAACAAACCTCCATGCTTTGCCCTCTATCACAGACATCATCATGGAGGAGGCTCCAACACCAACTCTTCCAGCCAGCGGTCGAACACCTCCTCCCGCTAACGCGGCAATGACCGTTCTTCCTCTCCCTTCGCCGCCTCCTCCCCCTCAGGCCACTCTGCCACAGAGGGAGAGCCGGAGAAATGGAAGTGTGGGAGGAGGCCGCATGGGTCTCACAAAGGAGGTGCTGTCTGCACACACCCAGCAGGAGGAGCAGGCGTTCCTTGACCAGTTCAAGGACCTCAGCAAGCTGCGTGTTTTCGATCAGGCGGCGTCTTCAGCTCTGCGCTGTCAGAACCCAGCTGCTAACCCTCTATCACGAGGTAAGGGGCACACCAGACGAACACACACACACTGTCATGTATTGTATATACATTACACACATGAATCGCAAACAGTTTGCTTAATTCAGCGTCTCCTTCTCTTTCCCAGGAGCGCGTTGTTCTCGGGATTACCCAGCCGCTGGAAGCAGCACCAGTCGCAGACGCGGTCGCGGCGGTAAGAGGCTCAAGCACCAGGAGTCGTCTGACCAGCACAGTTCTCTGGCCCTGAGCGGAAGCCGGTGCGACCCCAGAACCAGCGCCGCACCCATTCCCATGAACATGCCCATGAACATGCCCCTGAACATGTCCATCGGACCCCAGACAAACTCATCGTCCTGGCCGTCTGTAGGCTCCCAGGCCAGCATTCCCGCCGCCCCTTTCGCTCCCGGTATGCTTCCACTCTACCCCGCTTACCCACCGATGGCACTGCCCATACCCGATCCATCACGTTTCCCCGCCACCCAGATGGTACCCCCCATGATGGCCCTCGTTCTGCCCAACTACATGTTCCCCCAGATGGGGGGGCCCATCCCGCAGATCGGGGCGCCCATCCCGCATATGGGGCCGCCCATGCCACAGATGGTGGCGCCCATCCCTCAGACAGGCCCCACCCCCGGACACTTCTACAATCCTAACTTCCCGTACCCCACCGTCACCCCAGCGGTCGTCCCCACCATCCTTTCCAACACCGTACCCATTCCGGCCACCTGCGCCCCGTCTCGCAGCTGCACCCCGCAGTCCTACAGCCAGATGCCCGCCGACGGCGCAGAGTCCCCCCTCTTCCAGTCCCGATGCTCCTCGCCTCTCAACCTGCTGCAGCTGGAGGAGTCACCGAGCGCCCGGTTGGACGTCGCCACGGCCCTGGCGGCGTCGCAGCAAGCCACGCCGTCCGTGCAGGGCGGTGCCGCTGGGGGACAGAGCTCAGCCAATCAGAGGAGCTCTGATGATGCCTCCAAGGAGAATGAGAACGCTAATGAGTCCAACAATGACGCCATGTCCACCTCCAGCGACCTGCTGGATATGCTGCTGCAGGAAGACGCCCGCTCCGGCACCGGCTCAGCTGCTTCTGGGTCAGGGTCCTCCGGAACGAGGTCCTCTGGTTCAGGCTCCGGCTCCAACGGCTGCAGCTCTTCTGGCACCAGCGGCATGAGTGAGTAGTCTTAATTTTACCATCCCCAACATTTTAAATCGCATCCCAATTTGAAAGAGTTGAGGGTCACCCCGACAGTGACTTACTCACAGAGTCACGCTGCCTCCTTTACACAGAGTCAATCCAGGATAATAGATGTCAAGAGGCAGTTTTCCTTGATAGGAAATGAAACATAATGCCGCAATTATTCTTATTTTCCTCTATTGTTGTACTCACAATTCTCATCTTCCACTTCCTTTGTTCATTCAGGCAGCAGCCAGGGCAGCCACACCAGCAAGTACTTTGGCAGCATCGACTCATCAGAGAACGATCATTCCCGCAAACAGCCAGCAGGGGGCAGCAGTAGCGGCGGAGGAGACAGTGGCGAGGAGCAGTTCATAAAGTGTGTCCTGCAGGACCCCATCTGGCTGCTGATGGCCAACACCGACGACAAGGTCATGATGACCTATCAGCTTCCCGTCAGGTACGACACCTTCCGAAATGTGACCACACAACACAGCAGCCCGTTCAGCTCAGGTTATTGTGACTTAACAGACTCAAAGTCGGACCTTCAGTGACCCTTTTTTTCCCTCCTCCCGTACAACAGAGACATGGAGACCGTGCTGCGACAAGACCGCGAGGCCTTGAGGAGCATGCAGAAACACCAGCCACGCTTCACCGAGGTCCAGAAGAGGGAGCTGAGCCAGGTGCACCCCTGGATCCGCACAGGGCGCCTGCCCAGAGCCATCAATATCTCTGTAAGTACACTGAAACTCAACCCTGAGATATGAATCTCATATCTCCAAGCAGTGGTTCTCAATCTTTTTCGTGTCAAGGACCCCTAAATTGATACACATTAGGTCATGGATAACTATTTGATCTATAGTTGTCAACTACAGTTGATCAGGATAGTCACTCTTATGACTCATACTCACATTGGGCTCACTTCTATAGTGGAATAAATAGTGAAAATAAACTATTCATTGTTTTTCTGGGGAACTCCTGGAACGCCCTTAAGGACCCCTGGAAGTCCCCGGACCCCCTGGTCCACCGGTTTAGAGTATGAATTATTGTTAAGATACATTAAAGAGATGAAAGATACTCATGTGTTTCCGTCTCTGGTTTCTTTCAGGGCTGCACAGGCTGCAAGTCTCCCCCCTCCGTTCCCGCAGCTCCGTTCGACGTGGAAATCCACGAGATGGAGCTGTGCAGCGTGCTGAAAGCTCAGGACGAGGGCGCCACAAAGGGCAAGAAAATTCGGCTAGCGACGGCCATGGATGACGAAGAAGAAGAGGAGGAGAAAGGAGCCAAAACAGAAGTCACTAACCAAGACATGACAGCAGAGGAGGAGCAGCAAGTGACCTCAGAAGAAAAGTCCCTCATGACTCACTAAGCGAGGCGGCCAAAGATAAAGAACACTATCACGGCGTTCTCTACGCTGATGTGCAGAAGATGTGCACCTGTCAGGACTTCCTGTCTATCATTAAAACACCGTTACACAAGGTGTTGAAGTGGGAATGTTCTGGGACTTCAAAAAAAGGTGCATATTGCTTGAGGCAACTTCCATTCATTGTGCAACAGCTCAGGCAGTTCATTCATAATGGAGTCTGACTTTGATGACGGCACAACAGGCATGTTGCAAGACTGCATATCGAATGCCTTGGAAACCACGGGGCACAACAGGCATGTTGCAGGACGGCATATCGAATGCCTTGGAAACCACAGGACACTCCCGTTTTAGAGGGAATTAGCACCTCACTTTTCCCTGTTCTCGTAGGTCACGGCTTATTTATTCAAGTTGTAAGATCACAGAAAGGAATCGCAGAGGACTAAGGTGAATGTGTTTCAAAAAGAAAAGGCGCGTTTTTTTACGCGAAAGATGGATGTGCTTCACCAACAGTGTCCTCCCGTCACGTTTTCGGGTTCAAGCTCACGAGGGAAAGAAGGGAGTTTTCTTCTTCTGGTTGAATGTTTTCCCAAGTCGTCTGGGATCCTGCTCAAAGACTGACTTTTGTTTTATGTGAAAAGGATCACCCCGATTAAAGGAAAAAGCACCCTATAGACGATATGTACAGTGAGAAATCGGGTTATTTTGTAAACAATGTGTATATTTTTATACTTTCATCCACTGCAAATAGAGAAGGGGATAGAAATGTGAAAAAAAAATGTGAAAATTCAGGATTGAAATGTATGAAAGAAAAACAGACTTTGGAATGAAGATGGTGTTTTTCGTGACACAGCGACCTAGCTGCTTCACTGGAGGAATGAACAGTTAACGGTGGAGCAGCGTGACAATTGCCAGGAGACGACCACGGACTTAAAGGTTTCTCCTCAGCCGGGCATTAGTTTGCGCACTGGTGAGACGAATGAACAATGCCTCTCAGAGAAATGATTCTCTCACGGACAGTATTACCCAAACTGCCAGGACCCCGAGGAGCTGTAAAACCTTCGGAGGGAGAGCTCTCGTGTCGCCAGTGCTTGTTCACGGTGGTTAAGTGGATTTGAAAGGAGGTGGATGTAACTCTAAAAAGTCTGGAGAGAGATTCTCTCTTTGTCCCTTTCTCTCTCTTCCTCTCTGTGGCACCGTTCTGGTCATGTGATATCCTTTTACTTTATGGCGTCCAGTGGTGTCTGCAACACTTTCTAAATATTTTTGTGAAATTCTTTGTACAAAAAAAGACAATAAAATGACTTTAAAATGATTTCAAATGTGATATTTTCTTCTTCTGCAGATAGTTTTATGATTACATCTCAATGGAGTCTATTTTTGTCAGCGGGTGTTTGTGCTGCAGTTGGCGTGGATACTCAAAAGTGACCGGAATGAACTGGAAGCAGAGAGCGAGCGGATCGGGGCCCGCTGCTTTTCCTACCGAACCACAGTCTCCTTCTATTCAAGCTGTGGTTTCCACCCAGAGTGGTCACCGCAGCTTAAAAAAGACAAAAGGCATGCCCTCGTTCAGACAAACACAAAGTTGACTTCAACGCACTTTATCATTATAACAATGACGACAATAAATGTCATGTAAGTGGGTCATTTTGGGAGAGAGCGGATGTTAATAAACTAGTTATTTAAAGTCACATTTTGAGTATTAAAACAAACCTTTTTTTACAATAATGATGGGTCTTTTCCTGCCAAAACAAAATACATTTTGCATATTTCAAGTCGTCCATATTAACTTTTATAAGTAAAGACTTGTGTTTTGGTTTAATCTACTGTATTTTTTCATTCCTTCCTGCATTTAAGCTGAACTTTTTTATTTTTACCATCTACTTATTTTCCACCACTGGGAATTCTGTGGAAAGGAATTTAATCAACATAATACCCTTCACATGCAGAGTAAATTGCGCAAAAACAAGTCCACAGTTTGCAGGTCTGTGAGGCTGGTAGCTTTCATTCTTCCTAATATCCAGCAGGAGGTGACTCTGGTTGCAAAAAGAAGTCTGATTGTATAGAAGTCTTTGAGAAAATGACCCTCACGTCTCACTAGTCCTTCCTTGGGAAGCACTAGTGCAACTTGTTGGCGGTCCAATCCCCGATCCCTACACTCTACATGTTGAAGTGTCCTTGAGCGAGACACTTAACCCCAAGTTGCTCCCTCGACGCTTTACAGCAGCCAACGTAAAATTTTGATTTATTACCTCAGTAAACATTGTAAACATGAGTTTATGGTCTCAATCACTAGTTTCAAGTCTTCTTCAATACAGCATGATGTTCATTTAGTAAATTATGATCCCATTTAGAGTCAAATAGACCATAAAGCAGGGGATGCTTTAGGGCGTGGCTACCTTGTGATTGACAGGTCGCTACCACGGTGTTGTCCAGTCTGGGAGTTGTCCGTGTTTATTGTCTTACAACTTTAACACAGTGTGTTTTCAGATCATGAAAGTTAATTATACATTTTCGGTCGCCTAACGTTCGGCCGTGCTTAGCGCGACCCTCTTCTGTGTTACTTCTGGTTGCAAAAAACCAAGATGGCGATGGCCAAAATGCCGAACTCGAGGCTTCAAAACGGCAAACCAATGGGTGACGTTGCGATGACTATACATCCACTTCTTATATTAGGCCTACAGTTTATGGTGCCAATCCAATCTGCCAGATGTAGAGATATTTCACCGGATAAGTGAACACTTTGCTCCATCCTCTGGGGACCATGAATGCACATTTTTAGGGCAAACCATCCAGTGGTTGTTGAGATATTTCTGTCTGAACCAAAGTGGTGGACCAACCAACCAACCAACCAAATGACATAACAAACACAGATGCCTTGCTGCTCGCTGGTGGTGCAGTGAATAGGTCATTATACACTCATATGCAACAGTGGTACTCTGTCCATCAGCGCGCACACACCTGCAGAAAAACATACATTTCCCATATATTCCATTACGCTACCTGTTAAACAACAACAACACAGAGCTGGAACATAACAAGCACACTGTATTCTGAACTGTACATACATTGCTTTTGGCCATGAGTCAGTGTAATTAGTGTATCAAACAGCCTTCTGTCCTCTCAATATGACATTCATTCACCTTTTCTTTTCTTCTCCTTCTCCACCTCCTCCTCACCCATCATCACTTCCCTTCCTCTTCCTTTCTCCCCTCCCCCTTTCACATCTCTCCACGCCTCCGCTCTGATTCTCCCTCCTTCCTCCTCCTCTTCTTCTCCTCCTCCTCCTCCTCCTCTCCCGTCTTTATCCTAACCTCGGAGGACAGCTAGGATGGAGGACAGTGTGTGGACCGTGTGCCTTCTTGTCATTCTGACGCTGGGATGGACCGAGGCTCAGGGTCAGAACAACTACACCAGGTAAGCTGAGAGATTTTAGATATTTAAAGAAATGTCTTCAGGTATATGTGTGTATCAACTCCATCAATGTCCCTCTTGTGGATCCTGTTTTCCCTGCCTGTGCACATGTGGCATGTCGCTTTTCAAGCCCACATCTGTCTAGATTAACTACCGTGTGTTATTTCCTCTTATGATTACAGAAAGCGCAGTAGAAATAGAGGGTTGTGGTGTTAGGAAGATGTGGTTGGCGTACCGTAAACACACAAAATGACAGCATGCTGTAATTGATGCAGTGATTCAACTGGGCGAATGTACAGTAGCTGATGTTTTTGTCAACGCTGGATGACTTTTTACGCCCCTAATCCAAAGTTTTGAGTCAATAACAATGTAGAATTTCATTTTTAGAGATGCTCGTTGAACGTGGTGTGTGCACATATAGCTACTTCCACACACACATACAGGGTGTAAATTGAACATGAGGGACAAACAAATGCCTGTGGGCTGTTCAGCCCCAAAGGGTCAGAAGGGAGGGACGCCACCGCCAATGTTTTTCTTTTTTTTTTTGGGCCAAATGTTGCCTTATAGAACCTCAGCAGTATGCCTGAAGAGCATGACAGAAAAGAAAAGAGACTATAAATCAGTTTGTGATCCCAGAAACCGTCCCCACAATGTAAATTCATCATTTTGGCCTTTTTTTCTTCCAAGAAACAAGCCCAAAAACAACAAAAGTTGAGCCACAGAGTCAAGTTTGATGAGAAAACACAAGCTGACAAGAGCAGCAAACGTCTAAATTAACTGCTGCAAAATTAAAAGTTGAGGCTTTGCCCTGCTTTGATCACCAAACTCCCATATGTGTGTGGCCTGTTGAAAAGTGCCATGTCTGATAAAAGTAAATACGTGTTACGTCTACCGACAAACTTTCTTGTGGTACAGTAGGTGTGGAGAAAGCTCACAGCACATATTCTGTATATTGACAGTCTTCCTGGCGTGGTTTCACCAACTTTTTTAAGAAATAAAAACAGGAGAGTTCATCGGGAAACCTCCCCGGACTCGGAGAACAGAGACAGACTGTGTGTAAAAATGTGTGTACGTGCTTTAATACTCTCAGTTAAAGCTGCGTTTTCCTTCCAGTGCAGCATGTCAAGTTAAATGGTGGTTGTGTGATACTCTTTCTAGGCCCATCTTCCACTGCGGAGGCCACCTGGTCACAGACTCAGGAATCGTAGCCAGTGAGGGATTCCCCAGTCCCTACAAACCCAACACTAAATGCACCTGGTACATCACCGTGAGTCATTTTTAAATCACTACACACACACCATTAAACCAAACCCAACGTGTCCCAGACTGGCTGCTATCATCGACTGTGGTTAAAGTGGCCTTTTTTTCATTCATGCATACAGTGATTTTTATTTTTTATTTTACCTTTATTTTACCAGGCAAGTCAATTAAGAACACATTCTTATTTACAATGGTGGCCTGGCCTGATAAAAGGCTTGTGAGACCTTTGTGGGCTTGATTCAGCTCCAGTTTGAATTTTTAGGATTTCTATCATTTGTTCTTAATGTTGAACAGACAGAAATGTGGACAGTGACTAAAAAGATAAATTGTTGTTCAGTTCTAGTTGATGTAAAACCCACTTTTCCCCTTTGAGTAGTTATAGAGTTGGAAGAATGAGTTTGACAAACGAAGAGCAAACTGACAGTGACTGGTGTTTTATAGGCTACCCTCTCAGCCTGAAGTGGAACATACCATCTGCTCAGGTGAACATAGCGTCAGCTAGACTGATACAAAGCTCTCAAAGATGACCAAATAACACACAAAACATTCATTTAAGATTCCTTTTTTTAACTGCTGATAATCACACTTTATTTTTGGGCAAACATACACACATGGGTGCACCAACTTTAACAGAAAGTAATTTACTGCAGAACATTTTTACCCTCTGTCTCCTGCAACTTGGTAGTGTCCTCTCACTCACTGCTGGAGTACCTAATGATGCACAGGTGTTTTCACTTTCACTAATTAAGCCGAGGATCTGCACCAACATGACAAGCTGGACAACAACAAAAACTATGCTCTTTTAATCTTTTTCACACATTATAATTTAAACAAGTGTTCTATTCGGTTACATGTATAATCTGACTGATTGGTAAAAACATTAGACTTTAAATTCATTATTTAACACACAAAATAATGTTAATGTTGGAAAACAGGGTGTGGTGAAGCAGCATTTTTTTTTGTTTTGTTCTTCATTTTATACATATTTCCCCCCAAAAAATCAGTCTGACATATGTGGTATTTTAGGAAACTATGAGATATTCACTAGTATTTAAAAGTTCTGCTGCTTTGTGATCTTAGTAAGTCTGAAAAACATCTTTACAAGAGTCCAACAACACTTGATGTGCAATCTTTAAGGTTTATTAAGATGAAAACCTTTGAAATTTTCAATATTGACTCATCATTTTTTACATATCACATGCTCAAAAAACCTTTTTCTAGCATTCTTTCCTCAAAGCGTCCCCTGTCGCCCCCCTCCAGGTCCCAGAGGGCCACGTGGTCATGCTGTCTTTCCGCCTCTTCGACATGGAGGCCGACCCCACCTGTCGGTACGACTACCTGGACGTCTACAACGGTCACACCCGCTTGGTGCAGAAGCTGGGTCGTTTCTGCGGGACGTTCCGGCCCGGCGCCCTCATCGCCACCACCAACACCATGATGTTAGAGATGGTGTCGGACGAGGCCACCGGAGGAAGAGGCTTTCTCGCCGCCTTCAGCGCGGGGAAGCCACATGTGGAAGGTGTAGACATATAATCCCACAACCGTAGAGACACATAGACCAGGATGAACTACTGAAGATGAAGCTGTTTTAGGGATTTTCTTGTGATAGATGGCAGCATCGTGGTCGTCTCATATATTTTTAATGTCCGTGAAACTACATTTTGGTGATTTGTTTATGCTCAGAAAGAGTAACACAATCCTAAAAAAATAAAAATAAATCAATACAATTTGTCAGGTTTATGAAAGCTATAGAGAGGTGCAGGATCCCCCTAAAGAATCATCAAGCTAAAAGCATATAGCTTAGGCTGCTTTTTGCCTCAAATACTGTATCACAAGAGAAAAAAAACATCCTTCCCTTATTTGAAAAAGGTTAAAGTCTGGTGTATTAGCAGTTCTTTTCTGTTTTTATTCCCACAGAGAACCAGTTTTGTGGAGGACGTCTGATCAAACCGCAGGGCTCCGTCAAGACGCCCAACTGGCCCAACTCTAATTACCCAGCAGGCATCAGCTGCTCCTGGCACATCTCTGTAGAACCAGGCAATGTAAGCCAATCGTATTGTATTTCTTACTAGGTGTGTACCTAAAATGAATTTAAATTAGTATATTATCCAGTATAAAGCGTCAAATCATCGGCAAACCTGTGTTAAAGTCAAACTGAAATTTCAATTAATTTTTTGCAGTCTATGAATCCTTGGTGTTTGTTTTGACTTGTGTGACTTTACTTAGTTAAAATTGTACTCACCAAAAAGAAGACATTTAAATCATATACCTTTTTTCTGCAGTGATGCCCCTACATTAGTGTTGTGCTAATGTTTGCCTCCACTTTCTGAGTAGAACTTCTTAAATCACTACTTTGCTAGGTTAGCTAGTCGGGCTGTACCGAATGTCATTTTTTTTACATTCAAAGCTTCAATTGAGGTTTTTGAATGAAGCTTTGAGTGTGTTTTGTCATATTTTATGACATCATCACCCTAAAAAGAAAATCCTATAACAAGTGATTCATCGGATTAAATAAATTAGTCTTTTTTTTATTATTAAAACATCTTCCTTTAATTAATGAATAGTCAGTGGTAGAAAGTACGTATAAGTCGTCAGTTTTATAAACATAAAAACATGTAGGTGTGGACTGAGGACTGAAAGAGAGAGTGACAGAGAGAAGGGAAGAGAAGGTGGACGATTACACACAATGTTTCTGTAAGTTATTAATAACTTACTCGGAACGCTGCTTTGTCACCCGCCTGCCCGAACCCGAGGTTGTAGGTTGACATCACTACTACTGTACGCAGCCACCGCTGGAATCTAATTCTACACATAGTATAATACTAATAATATTAATGTAGCCATATTTGTATCTGCAACAGTGCAAAAAAAGCTTCCATTTTTTAAGGGGGAATACTTAAACTTAACGGCACAATGGGCTCTCCCAAATGTTGAATGTCGTAATAGGACAGAAGGATTAAATCTGGTTGATAGCAAATGCTGTACAGGCTCGTTGGAAAAGGGTACAAAATACCTTGTAAAACAGTTTCATTCTCGTTAAGACAAGTAGAAAAACTATCCACAATATTATTATATTTTAGAGGAGCTAGGTGTGTTGAATAAGCCTAGTTAATGCAGGAGAAGTGAAAATAGTGGTAAAGGGGCCCGTCACAAGTAGTGTGTGTGACAGCGGCCCTGTGACTAAGTTCAAGTGAAAGACTTCATTGAGTGCCTGGGAGGTGTGTTCATGTGTGCCAAGAGATTGAACGTAAGGAAAGAGGGAAGGAAGCGAGAGCGAGGGAGAGAGTAAATGCCCTTCTGTATTTCACAAGTCTGGCCCTTCTCCTCCACCACCACCACCACTACCTACTGTACTGTATGTCTGCACTGTGCTGGATTCAGGAAAACTAGTCAGGAATAAACAGCTCACATTCCCAGCCATAAATTTCATAGTTTGCGCTGGCATGTTTTGTGTGTTCATTGCCACCTCATCCCCAGGTGATCGAGGTGAAGTTTATTAAGCTGGACTTGGAGCCTGACACGTACTGTCGCTACGACTATGTGGCATTGTTTAACGGGGGCGAGAGGGATAACTCCCGGCGGATTGGGATTTTCTGCGGAGACAAGTCACCGGGGTGAGATTACTTATTATTAAGCAGTTGAGCTCTGCCAACATTTCCCCTTTGCTAATCCTCCTCCTGTCCTTTCCTACATCTTTTTCCCTCTCTATTTTCTTGATAGAACAATAGTGACAAATGGGAACGAGCTCCTTGTCCAGTTTATCTCCGACCTCAGTGTGACCTCAGATGGCTTCATGGCCCACTACTCCAGCGTGCCCCGCGGGTCTCGGACGCCCACCCCCGGGGGAGATTTCATCTTTCGACCTCAGACGACCTCAACACCACAAAGAACAGTCGTGAAGCCAAGCAAACCCACAAAACCAACCCCCAAACCTAGACCTGGCCTAAAGCCTAAACCCACCCCAAAACCAACCAAAAGACCACTAGTGAAGATACCGCTGAAGCCTCCACCGCGCAAACCTATCGTCAAGCCCACGGCTAAACCCAAACCAGCAAAACCCACACCTAAAGCACCTGTGAAAAAGCTCACACCTAAAGCACCCGTGAAAAAGCCCACACCTAAACCTAGAACTAAACCTACTTCCAAACCGAAGATTATTAAGCCAACGCTCAAACCAAGCATCAAAGTTAAACCCACACGGAAGCCTGCACTGAAGACCAAGCCCACCTTAAAACCTGGTGTCAAACCAGTAAAGCCAACCCCTAAGAGCGGAGTTAAACCAACAGCCAAACCCAAGATTAAACCTAAAGTGACACCTAAACCTGGAGTTACCAAGACAGTGACGAAGAAGCCTTTTGTGAGCAAGACACGTGAGTGGAAGTAACTGATTTAAAGTAACACTTTGCTTTCGTGTATGAATATGTACACACCTGTATCGAGAAGTTAATGGGCTTATCACGTGTTTGTATGTTGTGTGTTTTCTTCAGCTTTACCACTGAACCCACTGTGTACACAAGCCTGTAAGAGGACAGGAACTCTCCAATCCAGCTTCTGCCCTCATGACTTCGGTGAGCTGCCCAGTAGCAAAACTTATGTTTCCCAACAACATAACCATAACTTAAATATTTAAATTGAATTCTTTAGTTTGACCATAATTGGTGTATAATTTGTAGAAGAAATGGCATGCAACCCCTCTTATTTTTCTTTTTCAGTGATTACTGGTAAGGTTACAGATGTGACCACTGGTCCAGGGGGCTCAGCGACAGTTGAGGTGTTCCTAATCAAGGCCTATAAGGCAGGACGACTGAACATCACCAAATCAGGGCCCATGATGTCGGTCACACTGACCTCCACCTGCAAGAGATGCCCCGGGATAATCAAAGGTACAGTACAAATTTGCAGCCATTGTCTGTCTCTGCATCCTTGACACGCATGCAACATGTTATACCGACTGAAATGCGTCCATAGCATCAACTGTGAAATATTGATAGTTGCCATACCTGCCTTCATACATGCACTTACTAGCTCCTACTATTACATTGATTCTTGCAAATTAACTAAAAAATATTTGGCATTATAAACTCAGATTTCTAATAGAATTCGGGTGAACTGTGTTATGGCAACACAACAAATGTTCATGTTAGAAATGTCAAATTCAATGAAAAAAAGAAAAAGCTGGTTACAAATTATAGTGTATCAAAGGTAAGAATATAAGTAAATGGTGCTATATCAAATAGCAATATCAAATATCAAATTTATTTCCTGTTCTTTTGGCAAATAGACTACAAAAGAGCATAAACTCGCATTGTATGCAGATGATGTGATTCTTTATTTAACCAATATATCCCTATAATTAAAGGCAGAATTAAAAGAATATAGTGAAGTGTCCGATTACAAATTGAACATGGGATGCAATGTGACTTTGTTTGGTTCCTTTTGAAAGTAATTATTGTCATAAATAATAACTATTAAATAAAGTGTACAAAGGTCTAATATCCCTTGTCTATTGAATTGGTACAGTACCATACATTTGCATGACCTGGTATTTGACATATTGTGCCACATTTTTTCTCTTGTTCAGGCCGGAACTACGTGTTGATGGGAAAAGTCGATGAACAGGGCAACGGCCTCCTCAACCCGTCCAGCTTCACTCTCCTCTATAAGCCCATCCACGCCAAAGCACTGGTCGGTCTCGCGCGCAAACAGTGCTGACATCACAGCCTGACATCACACTCAGATGGACAGCCCTGACTATCTCTCTGAAAACATTTAACTTTACATGAAGCGTGAAAATATTATGAGTAATATCCAAACCTAATTTTTTACACAATGCAATACTGTCATGAAAAGTTATTTTAAGAGTAAACATACATCATTAAGTATTATATTTTGTATTTTGTATGTAAATTATGATTATTATTTCTGTGATAAAAAATGCAAATCAATAAACCATGTGATTCTGGTGCTGATAAATGTACTAGGTGACTAATGAGGGAAATAGGAGCAGGTGGGTGTGGAGATCATGTGGCTGGAGTTGGTATAAACACATTGAGGACAAAGGTTGTAATCCGTGGTCCTGTGATATTTGCACGTATTTAAATGAGGTAATATGTATACATTTGACACAAAATTGGTCCATTTCTATTCAAATGAGCCTCATTGCAAAAACAGTCCAATTCCAAATATCAGCGCTAACAGCCACATGCAGTTACAGTGAAGTTATTAGCATATTCAGAGAGTTGGTGGTAACTGAAGCACCTTTATAAGGGGTCCCATGCCGACTTTCCAATGATCATGACATAAAACCCAAATACGGTTTGTCTCTGTCACGTTTTAAAAGTCATAAAAGAGGATCATAAAAGTCATTAGGATTCATCCTCTTGGGACCGTGAATATCTGTACAAAATGTAGTAGCAATAGTTCAGTCTGGTCCACTTTTTACTTTATGATACAAAAAATTATAATATCCAAACCTGTTGTAATAATTTTGAATGCAAAAAAATATTTTGTATGTTAATATGTCTGGGATAAAAGATGGATCTCAAATAAACCATATGGTTGTGGTGCTGAGGTATTTTTTTAATATCATATAAATGACATTTGATTTTACAGGCAATCGGGGAAAAGTGTCTTGTTGCAGTAAGGATCCACATCCTTTATCGTTTTATTGTAGTCGGGCTAGATTAAGTAGATCCACATGTTACCTAAGAAGCTCTCACATTTTGTTATATTGCAGCCTCATGCTAAAATCATTTAAATAATTTTTTTCCCTTATCAGTCTACACTCAATACACCCATAATGACAAAGCGAAAACAGGATTTTAGAATATTTATTAAAACTGAAATATAACATACGTATTCAGACCCTTTGCGAAGACACTTGAAATTTAGCCCAGGTGCATCTCATCATGATCAGAGTCCACCTGTGGTAAATTCAGATGATTGGACATGATTGGGCACACCTGTGTATAGAAAAGGTCTCACAGGCTGACAATTAAGTATTTTTTCATGTTCTTTCTTCCAACCTTTGCATTTTTCTTTTGAACAATAATGTGCCCTCTCCAGGCCTCTTTTTGAGGAGTCACCCACTAGAAGAAGGTTGGACACCATCGTGTTAACAAAAGCTTAAACGTGTGTCGTGTTGTGAGGATTTCTTCATGTAGTGGCATTAGAAGGACACCTGGTGGCTTGTTAATATTATTGCAGTGCATGAAGAGAAAGCTTTGATTCTGTGGGTTCTCCCTAAATAACTTTACAACTCCTTTTACTATTTAAACTTATGAACAATAGCATAACAATTTATCAATCATGCTTTTTGTTTCCTAAAGTAAAAGGACAACAACAGCCTAAACCATAGCAAATAAATTAATATGTACATAATAACAGTAACTGTAAATTGAAGAATTAAAAAACAAGGGAGGAGAAAAATGATAATAATAATAATAATAATAATAATAATAATAATATAGAAAACATAAATAAAATTTAAAATATAGAAAATATTTTAAATGAAATAAAATAAAGTAATAGTAATAATAGTAATAATACTTATTACTATTATTATTATTATTATTATTATTATTATTAAGTATAAATAAATAAAAATACATCAATTAATCAAATAAATTCAAGCAAAATATTATTTGATAAAAGTAGTAGACATCCTGCCATATGCTTGAAATTGATTAGTAACTGAAGTAAAAGAAAGTGATAAATTAAGCAGATATGTTATCACGTTCTGTTGGCTGTATTTCCCTGATGGCTGGAAAGGAAAGTAAAAGGCTTTCAGACATAAACTTGTATGTCTGTAGGTCACAGACACTGTATTGTTTACGTGAAGTGCATTTGTGTGTGTCTCAACTTCCTGGTTCATTGTCCTCTAGATGCGTAATTTAGATTCTTTCTAAATTACTATGGTGAGAATGCGTAAGTCTGTCTTTGTCTTGGATGGGATCAATGCCAACTATTATATAACTGTTGAGATGCTGTCATCCTCCGTTTTGTCTTATTTTTCTCCACCTCAGCATGGACCTAGGTGTCTGTACGTGAGGTATTGATCATCAGTAAATGAGAAGTAAAAGAACTGAATTTGCTGTTTTTTGGTGATAGATAGATATGCTTAAATAAAATAGTTTTCTATGTGATGTAGCATTTATTTTGAGGTAAAATGGTTGCCTTTTAACAAAACAAAAACAGTTTCATCTGTTTCTCTTCTTACAGTTAAAATTTTCATTCATTGAATCTTTCTGAGCCTAAACTAAAAGTTGTGGTAAATTAAAATTAATAAATTAAATTTATAAATTACTCTATAACTTTTAAAAGAATCAAATCATTAATTTCTTCTCGCACATATTTTGCTCTATTTTTGGGTAAGGTTACATCTCTGACCTCTGGTCTTCAGTGATGTAATGTAACTAAGTATATTTACTCAAGTACTGCACTTAAGTACAATTTTGAGGTACTTGTACTTTACTTGTGTCAATTTTTTGCTACTTTATACTTATATTGCTCTACAATTTGGAGACAAATATTGTACTTTTTGCTCCACTACATTTGTTTGATAGCAGATTTAAAATATTAATACAAAATATAAATCAACTAATAAATGAAGATATATTGTGAAGCTGGTATATAAAGTAATTGAAATAAGCCCCATCTTCAGATTGTGTTTTATTTAGGCATAGTAGTACTCAAACATTTACTGTTGTGAAAAGTTATAAATTTCATGAAGTAAACATACAATATTATATTGAAATTTGTATGTAAATTATAATATTTCTGTGATAAAAGATGCATAACAAATAAAAGATGTGAGGCTGGTGCTTGAGGTGATTTAAAGATTTCTTTCCAGTGTTTTACATTAAAAAAATCTGATGTCAAAATGTGCATCAAACACTCATGAAATCACAGATTAATATTGCAATTACATCCGCCAACCACTCTACACGTGTGTTGGGTTGTTTTTCTTTTAATCATTGCAGCACAGAGCAGAGCAGCAGCTAGAGAAAAGGATGAAACCGAGTAGGATGTAGAAGAGGTTGGTGGTCCAGAAGGCAAACAGGTAGAGGGTCTTGTTGCAGTAGGTATCCATGCTGGATATTGTGTTGTTGTAGTTGGGTTCATAGATGGAGTAAATCCACACATTACCTAAAAAGAAGCCAAAGAGAATAATTACTTTTCACGGAAGTGAACCTATTTTCTGTCCAATGGTAACTCTTCTTCTAGCTCTGCTTTGGTCTCCACCAACTCCAGAGGGAAATATTTGGCTCTTTAGTTGCTAAATGCTCGACCGTGTTCACCAGTTAGTCGCTAACCTTGCTGTTTGGTTGCAGGTAGAATGCAGTGCGTTTATCAAAGTTGAGAGAGTGAACAATTAAAGTTGCATATCACAAAACCAAAATAATGGGCTGAAAGACGCTAAAGACACCATTGCTACATTGTTTAGATAAAAAAAAATACAAATTACAACAGCTTTAAACAACAGCTATGTCAGTTAGAGACACTTGTGTCAAGGAACTGGCCATTTATAGTAAATAGTTATACAGTTTGGTTTTGCGGACAAGGCCATAAAACGAAAGGCTAAAAGAAGCTAAAAAGTTGTAGGCAACATCTTTCACGTCACACAGTGTCCTTTGACTGAGTAGTATTGATTAGTGGAGCTTTAACTGCCTGTGTTAGTGCAATGATCTGTGGGATCTTAAGGGACCCCTTTTCTATCATGGAGTAAACTGACGAACCCTCACTAAGTGACATATTTCATGGATATTTAACATTATATTCAATGTATAACAATAAAAGTACAACTGATAAACTGTACAATTAACCCAAATGGTGAATGCAATAACTGCTACTGTAATAGACCAACTGTACATATATATTGTTTTTAAATGTTGTCTCACACCCCTTAAAATCAAGAAGGCCTTGTGACGCTTTAGTGACCCCTAGTGGGGGATTGGGACCCCCAGGTTGGGAACCAGTGGGTCATTTGACTACAGTTCCAGTTTTTATAGCTTACCAGCGATGAACCAGCAGAAGAAGAAGAGAGACACTAAGCAGCCCCAGCCCTTGCTCTGATTCCCAAAGTTGGCGCAGCAGGGCAGGATGGAGAGCACATTCAGCGCCAGGGAGACGATTCCCATCACCAGCAGATAGATGGGGATGTAGGGCTGCCTCGGGCAGTCATGTTGGTACATTGCTCCTGTAGGACACAAGGTGTATCACTTCACCTGCTTTATGTACTTCATTTTATTGACAGCAATCCACAATTGAAACAGCTTCACTTACCTACTACTAGCTGAGCAATGGGCATTAAACCCATAATCACCTGGGTACATCCTGAGGGAAGACAGACAGGATGTTTTATATATATATGTGGTGAGTTTGATTTAATATAAATACAAGTGTGCATGACCTTTCCACATCACTATCTCTCACCTATTATTACTCCTGGAGGTTTAGGAGGGGTGCGGATGCTTTGATATACGTCACTCTCTGCCATTGTGTATGATAAATCTAGGAGAAGAGAGACACGTCAGCAGTCTGTATGCTCAAATCTGATGGGACATTTCACAAGAAGTCTTCATTCAAACTATAGTGGTGAAATTGCTCCACTAACGTACGTACTGTAGCCTTCTTCCTCTATCAGCAAGAATAGTTAGCATGGATCTAATATGACTAAAAAAGCTTAAAAAAAAGAAAAAGAAACAGGTTTTACATTGTTTTTTTCAGCTGAAAATCAAAGACACAAATACACCAAAATAAATATTATTTAAGTTTAAAGAAAAATCTGCACATGTAAAAAAATCACAACCATAAGAGTCATGTTCTACCTTTCTGTGTGTGAGAGTGTCTCCTCGGTGTAGCTCCTCCCTGACGGCTATGGATGTATTGACATCTGAAGAGTAGAGACAGTTCACTTGAGGCGTGATAAAGACTTCATGTGACGTGTGGTCTCAACTTCCTGTTTTGTTTTGTTTTCAGTTTCTGTATTATGTAAACTCCCATGATTCCGCATTTATCTTTTTATAGTTTTCATAGACTCTATATCCTGTTTTTACTAATCAATCCCATTGTTTTATGTCTTCTTACAACTTAAAAGGGGAAGTATGCTCATTTTCAGGTTCATACTTGTGTTTTGGGTTTCTACTAGAACATGTTTACATGCTTTAGCAGCACAATTACTCATATTGCCATTACTAATGTCAATGATCCGCATTGTAAACATTAAGGCCCTGCACACGAACGTTGGCCAATTTCGGGCAGTCGGTGTGCGTCTGTCGCCCCTAGTTTTTGCCTTGCGTCGCGCACTGTCGGCACTAGTCTGCCCGTGTTGGAGGCTTTTTGGCCGATTCAGCATGTTGAATCTGCAGCGGAGCCCGTCGGTGAGAAAAGTCGCTCTGATTGGCTGTTTTGGCACGAGAAGAGAAACGGAAGTGCACTTGCAAGTACGACTCGGTTTCCTTTGTTCGTACCACAGAGCCGCTCATAGATTCAGATCGTTTGCGAACGTCACATCACTACTTTGCAAAGGTAGTTCTCAAACTGTGGGCAGTATGTTCTAATGAGCCTGCATGTGACATAGAAAGGGGAGCCAAATCTGAATGGCCTGTTGAATAACGTTTTCTGATCTGGCCCACAAAAAACTGATTGGGTTGTCTTATTTCACAGTCTGTGGGTTGGTAGGCACTCCAGATACCTAAATGTATGTTCACAAGCACTGAGAGTTTTTCATGATATGTCCCCTTTAAATCTTTTTGGGGAAGGTAGCTCAACAGAATTCAACTTCCCACTTTCTTTAAAGCTCTCCTTTATCCATAAAAGTACTATATATAAAAGGGAAATTTGACTTAAATAAGCTTAACTGGTGACATATTTTTATTGCTTGCAAGGGAATGCATCACACTAAAATGAGTTTCGTCAACAACACTGGACTTTCATCCAGGAAACCGCTGTTTGTGTCCCGTGCATCAAGTTTCACTTTTAGTCATCTGTTTGTTTGTGTCTCGTGTTCACATCAAGTCACATTTTGACTTTACAAAAGTAGTGATTTTAAACCCAACCATGATGTTTTTTCTTTAACCTAACTAGGTGGTTTTGTTACTTGATATATAAGCAAGTGTTTTTGTTTCATTCACAACGTTAAGCATGTGTTTATTGCGACTGGAAAGTGACACAAAGGGATCCGACAAAGCGAAATTATCCAAATATAGAGTCTTCTTATCTCTGTGTGAATCCAGATCTGTTTGCTCAACTGCAAGACTCAAGACAGAGCAGTCGGAGATAAGAGTGAGTTTACTGGGGCAGTTTTTCAAAACAGTGCAAAGTAAACAAAACCAAACAAAGCTCCTATGTGGACTATGTGGCAAAGAAAGAGGGAAACGAGGTAGATATATAACCTACTGGGTGACTACTGAGGGAATGAGAGGCAGGTGGGAGTGGGAGGTAAATCACAGCTGAGCATGAGGAAGGGACAGAGAGTTAAAAAGTCCTAATTACAAGCTGGGAAGAAGAAAATTGGAATAGCAATATTTATTTATTTGCTCTATGTTGCCTGAAACTATTTTCTTATGTTGGATCTGCTGCTCTGTAACTGATAAACATATTATGAGGCCTGTTTGGGTGGATGTCCTTTTGCACTCATCATCTACTGAGTGGAATCACCTGCTCTGAAGTTTCCAGGTTTTAACATCAGCAGCTTTCACTTTTATGTAGATGTTGCATTTCCTTCATCGTGGTTCCTATAGTTCAAGCTAATAGACAGACGACATAATGATTTCGCCTTTTGCTATATAATAGAGCTATTTTAGTTTTATGAAGAGACAACTTCCTCTTATTTCTCTCTATCTTATTAACCTGAGTGTTGTTCTACATGAGGCAAAGCACGTCTTGTGGTCGGTTTGTAAGAAATAACTTCTCAACAGAAATACATTTCCTGTTTCTTAGAGTTCCCATACATCACATTTCCACAATACTTTCTCTTTTAATTGATTTTTCAGGTGACAAAATACTACATATCTTTGATTGAATAACGGTTAACATGCTATATGTAATCTTAATAGTTGGTAGTCATCATAGTTTAGTGTTGTGATTAAATGTTACATAGTGGAGATCAAAAAGGGAAACATCAAAAATGTTGGTTCCCCCTGGAAACATACCACTGCATTAGGTATCATAAAGTATTTTATACATGCTAAAGATGTTTAAGAAATCATTGTCTATTGAAGTGCATGATGGGGAAGATATGAGTGGTTAAACTTGACTGTGTTTCCTGAAACAAATTATCAACAAACGTGAGCATTAAAGTAAAAAAATAAAGTAACAACAATGCCAAATTAACTCATAAAGAACAGACATTTTATCATATTATCCTGTACTCTGTATCACGTTTAAGCCCAACTCCTGGTTCAACATGTATCTCATGTATCTTTTGGACAGAAAGTGACTGAAAATTCCTACAAACAGGAGGTAGAAAAGGCTCAGCATTGAGGAGAAAACTTACAGTGTTAAAATCTACAGCATCGTGGAGTTAAGCATGTATCTAAACGAAGGCTGGCAACTAGAAGTGCCACTACGAGACATGATAGGTGTTTAGATGAGGCATATTAGTCTTGCGTTGCAGTGTATGAACCATTAATATTAACAGCTCATGGTGTGCAGCCTCATGAGATGCGTCCCGTCACCTCATTGGTTCGTTTGTCTCTAGATGTCGTCGTCTGCGTCGGCTCTGCCACACAGGAAGAAGCAGACGAGGACGCAGCAGCCGCCGACCAGGAACAGACCCAGCAGGATGTAGACTAACGTGGTGGTCCAGAAGGCAAACAGGTAGAGTGTCCTGTCGCAGTACGGATCCGTATTTGTTGTGTTCTTGTTGTAGTTGGGCTGGTAAATAGAGTATATCCACACATTACCTAGACAAAAAAAGAAACACAATCAATCACAAACAATCCGACTTCTTTTTGCAACCAGAGGAGTCGCCCCCTGCTGGCTATTAGAAAGAATGCAAGTTTAAGACACTTCAGCATTGGCTTCACTTTTCAGACCCGGAGGGATGAATACATTTTTTCTTTCCTTTTTTCAATATTTTTTTTTTTTTTTTAGTGCTGATAGAGAGATCACATGACATGAGAAGTGCCGCAACAGTGTCATTTATTTAAGAAGAAATCCAAGTGAAATTCAGCCCAAATTATGCATCAAATTATGTATACTGAGCTTAATTGGACTGGTTACTTAAGCTGTGATGTTTAGAGGACTGAAGGATAACAGGCTGAGCCCTGTGTTTCCTTTCCATAGCATCACTGAGGTTGTACAATTTTAAAAAAATTATTTTACATGTTCACCTAAGAGGTTTGTTGTAGTTTTGTTTTAAATGGTTTTCAGAGTGTGTTTGCTGGTTTAGTTTCAGTTTTTCAGAAACGGTTAGTTTTAGTTTAGTTTCAGTTTTTCAGAAAGCGTTAGTAATAGTTTTTATATATTTAGTTTAGTAGTAGTAGTAGCAGTTTAGTCCATTTTTCAGGAGTGATATCATAACTAAAAAAAATCTAAAGCTGAAATGAATTTACGTTCATTTTTACTCGTTTTTTTTACCCAGGCAATATCGTTTGTTTAGTTTTTCTTAAAGGATATAGTTCTTATTTAGTTTAGTCAGTTTACTAAAATATTTTTCATTGCTTATTTTCGTTTTAGTTTCAGATTTAGTGTACTATAATAACCCTGGTGTGTAGCTGTGTCAATTTAAAAAGGGAGGAGATCTCTAGCAGACATAGATGGACATCTAGTGGCCAACACATGTTACTACAACTTCATGAGGCAAATTGCAGTCTGGAGAACATCCAGGTAGGAGGAAGGTATGTAAGACATAACACCTGCTGTAACAAAAATAATAACAGAATGGAGGCAAAGAATTATCATTCCTCAATTGAGTCGATTATTTTCTTGTAACAGGACACCTTGTAGTGAGTAATGACACGTACACCTCAGCCATTTATCAGAGAAAAAAGTAGGCTGTGTGAAAATCCTTATCTATTGTTTAAAAGTTAGATAAGTTTCACCGGGGAGACTAACATAACATCACATGGCTGGATATCTGAGTGTCGCTGCTATGGTTACCTCGGTGTTTATTAGTACATCTAGTTTTAAGCATCCTAACAGACAATTGAAACAGGCACCTGCCAACCAGAAACAATCGCAAACAAGTATTTCCCTTTACCATGGTAAAACATCAAATAGGCTCGATGTCACTTGCACTATCTTTGGTCGTGTGTCCCTCCTTAGAGCTCATTCGTCAGCCCTCCGCCGTTTAAACTCACCAGCAATAAACCAGCAGGAGAGGAAGAAAGTTATCAACGAGTTCCAGGCCGTGCAGAGTCGACTGATCGGGCTGGAGGTGCCGTCTTCGGGAGTTTTGGTGCAGGGCAGGCAGGAGAGCACCCCCAGCATCAGGCCAAAGACTCCCACCACTATCAGATAGATGGGGATGTAGTGCTGTCGCGGACAGTCATCCAGATGTACCGCACCTGTTGGGCACAACAGGAGATACTGAAATGCTGAATACTGAATTTAAAATATTATAACATTTAAGTGAAACAAACAACATGAATAAAATGTTAATGTGAACTGCTCACTCACCGATTGCGATCTGAGCGATGGGCATGACACAAAAAAAAATCTTTGAACATCCTGTAAGAAGAAAGCATGAATTTAGATGAAAGCACAGACACGTACAGCTTCTTTTCTGTTCTTAATCTAAGCAAAATCAATCTATGACAGGAATGAATCAGTTGATCTCACCTAGTACCGGTGTTGGCGGTGTAGGAGGGTTGCGGATGTGTTGGATAAGGCCACTGTTTGACATTATCAGTAATGAGAACTCTGACCTACGGAGGAAGATTAAGAACTGTTAAAAGTCTGCACGCTGAAAGCTGACGTCATCATCAGCCAGACGACAAGAAGATAACAAAGTGTAAACAAAGGTTTTAAGAGGAATGTAAACATAAGATGACGAGATTTTGCTTTTAATGAATTAATCTAAGTTGACTTCACCCATTTGTAAACAGTCAAAGACTCCTTTTTGGATTGCACTTCATTTCTCATAATGCAACTGGAAATCATCTGTCATTAGACCCCTGATGCCTCTTAAATGCTCACGCTGCTTTCAAACGCCACACCTAGGCTGCATTCCAAATCACATACTTTTTGCCCTTACAAAAGTATGTACTGTTGCACGCAGTATGCATACGATTGTGACACAATACTTCCCCTCAGAGTCACTAAGATATTATATGTTTGCACAGTTAGAGTGGTACTCCTTATCTGTGTTAAACACAAGTTGAAGACATAGTGAGTTTTTAAGGACCGGGAACAAAGCACAGACACCTCATACATGCATGTGGCTGCTCATTACAGTGATTTAATCAAGGGTCAGTACCAGCCTAAATTCAATTTAGTTTTCATGCAACTCCTAAGTGTCCAGCACAGACTGTAAATATGATTACATCAAATGTAGTGGCATGAACAGGGGCGGAGCAGGATGGTGATTTCTGGGGCTCCAGCCCCGAATGTTTTCTCAAAAGCCTCGAATCTTTTAGGTTTTTAAAAAAAACTTCTATGTTGTGTCATTTCACCTCCGTCTCTCATATACTGACATTTATGTTAAATGCATTCAAACAGCCCCGATGGAGCTGACCATGGATGTATAAAGAGAACAGAGCTAAGGGGGGGGGGGGGGAGCTCAGAGCTAGCGACGGACTTGGAGAAGTTAGCGGAAGGATACACGTGTGACTACGTCCAGTTCACAAAATAAGGTGTTAACAAATGGAACTAAGTCGTTCCTTCGAGTTAGTAACCTGAGGGAACGAGTTACTTCATAGTGCACTTCTTCTGTTTTAATGTAGTATTTAGTGCACAGGCTGTTGTTTCCTGTTGTTGCTGTTGCTATTATAGGCTGTTGGTCAGACTGGCTTTCTTGGGAATGCAGTCAAACCTCTTGGCTGTTAATTGAAAGGCTATTCTTCCTTCACACATGCATTGTATGTGTGTGAACATAAACTTTGTCTTGAATGCACACTGTGCGCCATTCATGTCCTGGGGCAAAGCAAGATGTTGTAAGCAGTCAGGGCTCAGCCAAACCTGGGGGGAGTTTTTTTTTTCCCCATTTCCGGCAGCTATCAGGGGCTGGGACGATACACTTATATCTCCAGATTCAATACTATCACGATACTTAGGTGCCGATTCGATATGTACTCTACAAGAATTGCGATTCAACATTACAATTTATTGCGATTTTTGTTAACTTTTTTAACACTAGACCATGGGAAAAAGTTGAATCATACACTTCTAGGGACTTTTACTTTGGAAAATATCTAAATTGATGCAGTAAAAATGTTTGATTTTCAGCATGTATGTAATCAGAGATGTCCTGAAGTCAAATATAAATTATTACTAAGTCGTTCCCTCAAGTTAGTAACTCGTTTCGAGGGAACGAGTTACTTCATAGCGCACTTCTTCCAATCATTCCTGACAGTCCATGCATTGCTAATGTACTTCGGTAAAGTTGGAAATATTCAATAACTTCAGTATTTTGCAGTGTAGTACCACCAAAATCACTTCACACATCAATGGTCTCTTCCCTATTATACTTATTAAACTAATTAAGACATTTTGATAGCACTACACTTTATAAAAGTGAAGTTATTGAATATTTTCCCATTAAAAATTCACCAAAATTATGCAAAAGCACATTTTTCCAAACTAAGTGTTGTAGTACAACCATGAGGAGATCATTGGTGTGTGAAGTAATGTTGATGGTACTACACTGTATAATAGTGAAGTTATTGAACATTTTAATAGCATCTCTTTTCGGCATTGCACTTTGTAGACAGTCCCTGACCACTCGTCTCACAGCCGGCTGCACATAGAGACCATTGTTATGTGTCCAGCTCGGAGGATGGCTCGTTGTGATTTAAATTAGGCTGTAGCTCGTTGTCTACCTTACTACGGTTAGAAAGAGCCGTCGTTTGTGTTTTAACAACATTTTGTTTATGAGTTATTGAGCCAGGAAGTTTGAATCTGTCAACATCTTTCCAACTTTACCAAAGTACATCATCTAGGGGGGCATCGTACATCAGCAATGCGTGGACTGTCAGGAATGATTGGAAGAAGTGCACTATGAATGGGCTCCGTAGAAATGTCTTTATTCTTTGATTTTTGGGTTGCTGGAAAAAAATGAATAATGCCTGACAATGACTGATATATTTGACTTCAGAACATCTCTGACTACATACATGCTTAAAATCAAACATTTTTATTGTATCAATTTTGATATTTTTAAAGTATTTTAAAGTAATTTTAAAGTAGAAGTGCCTAAAAGTGTATGATCTAGTGTTAAAATAGTTAACAAAAATCTTTACACAAAATGAGTTACTATATTTGGTACAAACAAAAGTTTTTAAGTCTGACGAACTCCTGTTTGGTCTTCTACTTTCAACATCTACAAATATTAAAACGAAATACCTATTTGGAATATTGAGTGTAGCTGCTAGAAAAGCAATTACTAAGAAATGGCTTTAATCAGATACACCATCATTGGAGAACTGGTATGATGTAATTTATGAAATATTTGTAATGGAAAGAATTACTTTCTCAACGAGGCTTCAAGAAACTAAATTTGAGGAAATTTGGAAGGAGTGAAAAGAGTATATTTCCCCAAAATGACCTTCTTTTGTTAAATTTTTCTTTTTTTCTAAATGTAATTTTTTTTTAATTATTATTATTATTTATTTTATCTTATTTCACATGAAAAGCACCCTCATATTCTATTTGTGTGTTCTATAATTTCATTGTAAAAAGTGGAAAAGTTGGTTCACTTCATATTTGTATCTAATTAAGTATGTTTATGTAAATATCTGAGTAAAATCAAATAAAGGAAAAACAAAATAAAAAAAAAAAAGTTAACAAAAATCGAAATAAATTGTAATATTGAATCGCAATTCTTGTAGAATACATATCGAATCGGCACCCGAGTATCGTGATAGTATTGAATGAGGAGATAGGTGTATTGTCCCAACCCTGCTAGCTGCCAGAAATGGGAAGAAAAAAAAAACTTCCCCCCCCAGGTTTGGGCTGAGCCCTGACAGCTTTACAACATCTTGCTCTGCCCCTGGACATGGCATGGCGCACAGTGTGCATTCAAAACACAGTTTGCACACATACAATACATGTGTGAAGAAAGAATAGCCTTTCAATTAACAGCCAAGAGACTGCATTCCCAAGAAAGCCAGTCTGACCAATAACAGCCTATAATAATAGCAACAGCAGCAACAGGAAACAACTCATTAAATGCAACATTAAAACAGAAGGAAATGAGGCACATTTAGGAGAAGAACTAGACAAAAAAAAAAGCTCCACTTCAGTTCCAAAAAGCAAGTTGCAACACATGTATGAGACTTTGGCACATGCAAAACAAATGTTGTCAAACCAGAACAGATAGCAGCGGCCTCGCCTTATGCTGGATTTTAAGCTGAATGTTGTGCGCCTCGCCTCGTCCATCAAACACACCGACATAAAGCTGACTTCTGGTGTCTGAACACGGCTTTGAACTACAACTAGAACCGCGCAGAGTGTGGAAGTAGTGGTTTAATGCGTGAAAAGTAGTAGTTTAGCTCTCACTCACCTGTAGTGGAGTTAGGTAACCTTCCAGCTGTGTGCTACTATGACATTGACAGACTCCTCGTGAGATGCCAAACCTCCACCTCTCGGGAGCGCGCATTCCCAGAGCGGCGGTCACGCGGTCAGCTGATCACCTTTACCAAAGAGAAGTTTATTCAAATGTGCTATTAGTGTACTTATTTTAAACTTAAAATAAGAGAGTATACTTTCAGCTTATTGTTTATTTGTTTAGTGTTTATATATTCTGCACAATTTAAGACTATACAACATAACAAAATAAATAAATGAATAATATACAGTGCAGGAAGAGGCACAAAAAAAACCACTGGGCTTATCTGAAGCCTCCACCTAGAGACAAGATTAATATAAAGAAATAATATGACTACATAATAGTGATAACAAACAATTAGGAGAAGATATATAACAACAATAACAATACAGTAAATATATCAAAAAAGACAAGTGTGTGTGTGTGTTGTGTGGAAGTGTATGGTTAGTGTTTGTGAGGAGGATATTGATTTAAATATCTACAATGATTTCTGGGTAATTGTAACCAAACAACATTGTGAGTCGGAAAAAATTAAAAACATAAAAACAGATACATGGACAACATGGGGAAAAGCAATTACAAAACAGCAATTAAATAATAACCCTTTAAGCGACTTTTGAAACATTTGACAGATGAACAGTTTATTGATAGATGTGAAAAGCTACTCCATAATTTGGTTCCCCTAAATCTTATGGAAAATTGACCTCTACTAGTGAGGAATTTAGGAGGATGAAGACCTAGAGACTGACGGGTTGAGTAAGTTTAGTTTTTATATGTACTTGTGAGAGACATACTTAAGTATATTTAGCTTATACAGTCAAGTATATAGTAAAGCATACCTGGCTTAGACTTGTACTTAATCTTTTGATCGAGATATACTTAAGAAAAGTATAATTAAGTATTCTTGCCTTATAGGCCTAAGTAAAGGTTTACTTGGCTTGTAGTTATGTTTACTTTTTGATAGAGTAGCCTATTAAAGTGTGTGAGCGTTTTTGAGCTAATATTTTGATATGAATTTACTTCAATTCAGCAAGAATTGGCATGTGAGAAATCACAAAACATCAAGTCAAATAGCAAAAGGAGCAAGTCTTTTTATGTAATACATAAATCCTTGGCTAAGTACTATAAGTTAAAGTATACAAAGTGTACTTTCATAATCTAAAAAGTGAGCTACACGTATATACAAGTGTACTTGCAGTATAAAAAGCTATTAAACTGAGAGTACTTTAAACTAACAGTATACCTATTCACTTGTAGTATATTTTAATTGCAGTACAAAATACAACTTAGATGTAAACAAGTTGTGTAATCAAAGTTGACTGTTTTTACACTTAAAATTATACTTTTATAAACTAAAAAGCGGGCCAATTTAGTCCGAAGAGGTATTGAATTCATTTACCTACAATATACAGAATATAAAAGTGTTCAAGTTACAATTTTGGTTTAAAATAAAGTGAAATGAGGGAGTAAACCAATGTGCAAATTCCACATGTGCACCACTGATATTTCTTCACCAACATGGATCTGTCATCCATATACTAAAAGTCACATTTATGATAAAAATGTGGATGTTTAGAGCAGTGATAAGATAATTAAAGGGGATAACATAAAAAAATCATACATGTCTGTTAGACCAAACTATGTTTATTGTTTCTGACTTTTATGTAAGCTTTACTTTTACTTTCTTGTGAAATACTGCATATTTAAAAGCATTTAAAAGATATTTAAATGAAACAATCTGAGAGGGACTTTTTTGTTATTATTATTTTATTTAACTGCTCAACCTCATGTCTACACTAAGGCCATGTGATGAGGTGTCACAAGGGAGCAGTCACAAGCTTGGGAAAGGTTGGGAAATACCAACAACTGAGGCCAAACATGGTGCTTTAAACATGACTTTCAGAAGCAGCACTCAAATATAGCAGGCGCAGGATAAGCAAATACTGTGAGGAGAGATAAAGGCTGAAAGAGCCTTTTATCGTAACTTTGTATAGTTTGCATTGGAACAGAGGTGTGGCCACATGCAGTGGTGGCTATGCAGGATCACTTTCCTGAGTGGTATCAGCTGCTGTAATGTTCTCAATAATCTCCATATAATCAAATAGGTAGAAAATATGGAAAATATTTTGTAAATGTTCATGCTCTTTTTTGTCTTATTTTTCTCTTTTTACTGTGAGTGTGATTTTAAGGTTAGACAAACACAATATCTATTGATTCTTGGGCTGCTTGCAATGAAAACTTCAAACCGAAAACATTTCCATCTACGCTCAAACATTCACTATTAGGGTGCACTTCAATAGTGCACATTGTCTGACTACTGATTTGAGCCTTTTAGTCTAATCAGGTGAAGACAAGTAGCCATCTGAATTCAGCAAAATTGATTGTGCAGGAATGCAAACCTGCTGTGTTGCAACAATCTCTCTGAGCTGAATGCTAAAGTTAAAGCGTTCCTTAAATATGTCTTTAAAATGTGCAGTCCTCTATAAGAATAATTTTAAAGGGACATATCATGCTAATTTTCAGGTCCTTACTTGTATTTTGGGTTTCTACTAGAACACGTTTACATGCTTTAATGTTCAACAAAACACATTTTTCTCATAGTGTCTGTCTGAATATACCTGTATTTCACCCTCTGTCCGTTTTTAGAGCCTGTCTCTTTAAGATGAGCCTACATGTGACATAGGAAGGGGATCCAAATCTGAATGGTTTGTTGAATCACATGTTTTATGATCTAGGCAACTTATAATAAACTGACTGGGTTGTCTTATTTCACAGTTTGTGGGTTGGTAGGATCTCCAGATACCCAAATGTATGTGCACAAGCACTGAAAAAGAAAGTGTTTCATGATATGTCCATGATATGTACCTCAACATAATTCAACTTTCCACTTTCTTTAACTCTCTCCTTTATCCATTAAAGTATTATATATAAAAGGGAAATCTTTAACATTTTTTTGCTGCTTGCAGGGAATGCATCACACTAAAATTAGTTGGGTCAGAGCTGCTCAGGTAGATAATATGCAGTAAGATGAAATCTATCATGTATGGATGAAATTATCCAAATATAGAGTCTTCTTATCTCTGTGTGAATCCAGATCTGACTGCTCAACTGCAAGACTCAAGACAGAGCAGTCGGAGATAAGAATGAGTTTATTTGGGCAGTTTTTCAAATCAGTGCAAAATAAACAAAACCAAACAAATGTCAGACAGGTAAAAACAAAGAGGGGCTAAGGTGTGTGCTCCACAACAGACAATGTGGCAAAGAAAGAGGGAAACGAGGTAGATATATAACCTACTGAGTGACTAATGAGGGAATGAGAGGCAGGTGGGAGTGGGAGGTAAATCACAGCTGAGCATGCGGAAGGGACGGAGAGTTAAAAAGTCCTAATTACAAGCTGGGAAGAAGAAAATTGGAATAGCAATATTTATTTATTTGCTCTATGTTGCCTGAAACTATTTTCTTGTGTTGGATCTGCTGCTTTGTAACTGATAAATATATTATGAGGCCTGTTTGGGTGGATGTCCTTTTGCACTCATCATCTACTGAGTGGAATCACCTGCTCTGACGTTTCCAGGTTTTAACATCAGCAGCTTTCACTCTTATATAGATGTTGCATTTCCTTCATCATGGTTCCTATAGTTCAAGCTAATAGACAACATCATGATTTCCCCTTTTGATTACTTGGTGAGATCAGCGATACAAGTGTTGAGTGTTGCTCTAGATGAGGTAAAGCACGTCTTGTGGTCGGTTTGAGCTTTTCTTAACAGAAATACATTTCCTGTTTCTTAGAGTTCCCATACATCACATTTCCACATCATTTTCTCTTTTAATTGATGTTTCAGGTGACAAAATACGACATATCTTTGATTGAATAACGGTTAACATGCTGTATGTAATCTTAATAGTTGGTAGTCATCAAAGTTTAGTGTTGTGATTAAATGTTACATAGTGGAGCTCAAAAAGGGAAACATCAATAATGTTGGTTCTCCCTGGAAACATACCACTGCATTAGGTATCATAAAGTACTTTATACATGCTCATGATGTATAAGAAATCATTTTCTATTAAAGTGCATGATGGGGAAGATGTGGAGTATGATTGGTTAAACTTTACTGTGTTTCCTGACACAAATTATCAACAAACATGAGCATTAAAGTAAAAAAAAAAAAGTAAGAACAATGCCAAATTAACTCATAAAGAACAGACATTTTATCATATTATCCTGTACTCTGTATCAAGTTTAAGCCCAACTCCTGGTTCAACATGTATCTCATGTATCGTTTGGACAGGAAGTGAGAGAAAATTCCTACAAACAGGAGCTAGAAAAGGCTCAGCATTGACGAAAGACTTACAGTGTTAAAACCTACAGCATCGTGGAGTTAAGCATGTATCAAAACGAAGGCTGTGCAACTAGAAGTGCCACTACGAGACATGATAGGTGTTTTTGATGAGGCATATTAGTCTTGCGTTGCAGTGTATGAACCATTCACTAGCAAGGACCACACACTCTACAAGGTAGGATTTAATGATTTTATTGAACGAAAACACACATGATGCTTGTGGTTTGTCGGATGCGGTTTGGGGAGCTTCAATTGAGGATCCTCCGTAGCGCCCGGGCACGACGGACCCCCTCAAGGACCCTACGAAGAGATGAGGAGAAGAGGAGAGAAGAATGGGATGGGAGGGAGGGGAGCGGAATACAATGGCGTGGTCCTGCTCCCGAAATTATGCTGTTAGCTTCAATTAATATTAACAGCTCATGGTGTGCAGCCTCATGAGATGCGTCCCATCACCTCATTGGTGCGTTGGTCTCTAGTTGTCACACAGGTAGTTTTTGACGATGATGTAGCAGACGATGATCAGGACCAGACCCACCACGATGCAGATACTGATGGTGAGCCAGAGGGCAAACATATAGACTAACTTGTCGCAGTACGGATCCACGTTTGTTGTGTTCTTGTTGTAGTTGGGCTGGTAAATAGGGAATATCCACTCATTACCTAGACAAAAAAGACACACAAGAGAATAAATACATTGTGTAACTATTTAATGCAATTCACAGACATGATTTACCCTATAGCCTATACAGTATATAAATGTATTCAACTTAATAAAATATTGTAAAATTTGGTCTGTTGTTAAAAAAAAAAAAAAATTTCTGTGTTTTCATGTGTCATCTTCAGTGCATACAGTTTGACTCCTGTTTTGGTTGTTAACGCTAAAATGTCCACTAACCGTATATTTTCAACTTTCAGAAGTCAGCAGCCATTTCTTGTTTTGAACAGTTTTTGAAGAGATGATGACAGCCTGCTACGACCATATACTGTATATAAGAAGTGGTTGTAGTCACTGTAACGTCACCCATTGGTTTGTGGACTACGGTTTGAAGACTTGAGTTTGGCACTTTTGCCGTCGCCATCTTGTTTTTTTTGCAACCAGAAGTGATACGAGAGGGTGGAACTTTCATGAACTGAAAACACACTGTGAAAGGGTTCAAGTTGAAGACTATGTCTCTAGCAGATATAGATGAACATCTAGTGGCCAACACATGTTACTACAACTTCATGAGGCAAATTGCAGTCTGGAGAGAACATTCAGGTGGGAGGAAGGTATGTAAGATACAACACCTGCTGTAACACAAATAATAACAGAATGGAGGCAAAGAATTAGCTTCACCGGGCAGACTAACACAACATCACATGGCTGGATTAAACAATAAAACAATCTGAGAGGGATTGTTTTTTTATTTTTATTTAACTGCTCAACCTCATGTCCACACTAACGCCATGTGATGAGGTGTCACAAGGGAGCGGTCACAAGCTGAAGAGTTTGGGAAATACCAACAAATGAGGCCAAACATGGTGCTTTAAAGTGGCAGTAGGCAGTATATTTTTGGCGTATTGTAATTCAAGTGTTCTGAAAGAAAACTGGACTTCTGCACCTCATCTTGGCTCTGTTTTCAGGCTTTACATGACGGGAGACTTTGACCAATCACAGGTCATTTCAGAGAGAGAGCATTCCTATTGGCTGTGCTCCGGTCATGTGACCGGAACTTGGCGTTCCTTCACCAGATTTCACAATGGCGGTGGCGTCACAAACTTTCTCATTTTACAGCTAAACCATGCACTACAAGATGATTCTGAAAACATTTGAGTAACATTGTAAATATTACATCGTAATATTGATTCATATTTGATCAGTGCTGCCTAGTTTGTCTGTTTGGTCGGAGTTCGCGAGTGATTGACAGCCGGCTCTCATAGACGGCAGCTGGACAGCAGACCTCAGATCAGCTCTTACTGCTTGTTTTCCTCCGGTAAGTGAAATCTTGCAGATGACGTTAGGAGCACCGGAGGACACAGCGGCACATCATTTTTTTCAGGTTTCCAGTTTTATGTACTACTGTCACGATATAGTGACCGTTTTATAAAAATGACATGTATGTGACATAGGAAGGGGATCCGAATCTGAATGGCTTGTTGAATCACATGTTTTATGATCTAGGCAGCTTACAATAAACTGACTGGGTTGTCTTATTTCACGGTTTGTGGGTTGGTAGGCACTCCAGATACCCAAATGGATGTGCACAAGCACTGAAAAAGAAAGTTTTTCATGATATGTCCCCTTTAAATCTTTTTGGGAAGGTATACATAATTCAACTTTCCACTTTCTTTAACTCTCTCCTTTATCCATTAAATTATTATATATAAAAGGGGAATCTGACTTAAATAAACTGAACTTTTAACATATTTTTGCTGCTTGCAGGGAATGCATCACACTAAAATGAGTTGGGTCAGAGCTGCTCAGGCAGATAATATGCAGTAAGGTGAAATCTATTACGTATGGATGAAATCCAGATCTGTTTGCGCAAGACACAGAGTAGTTTAAGATAATTATACATTTACTTTAGCAGTTTTTCAAATCAGTGCAAAGTAAGCTAAAACCAAGAAAGGTCAGACAGGTGTAAACAAAAAGGGGCTATGGTGTGTGCTCCACAACAGACAATGTGGCAAAGAAAGAGGGGAAGGAGGCGGATTTATTACCTGTGACTAATGAAGGAATGAGAGGCAGGTGGGAGTGGGAGGTGAATGCTTCGAAGCTTCGACCATTGCCATGGTATTCAACTTCCAAATCACTATTTGAATGCTTTATTTTTGAATCATTTTTTTTAATATGTTATAATAATGTATAAATCCCAAAATAGCCCATGAAAATAGGAATAATCCCACAACATTATTCATTAGTCTTATTCAGCACTAATTATTAGTAGTTATTCTCATACAGATATCGCTGTTTGTTGTGTGTAGAGGTGCGTGTGTGTGTACAGTATAGTGGTACTGCCCTGGGCACTGAAACAGGGGAGATGGAGATGGAGACAGACAGCGCTGCAAAGCTTCGAATAGCTTTGAATATGTCTCACCGGAGCTTCAAAGCCCCAAAAAATGGTATTCGGGACAGCCCTATTTCCACCATTTAAAACCAAGAAGGCCTCGTGTCCCCCGTGCAGCTATGTCGACCCTTCATGTGGGCCAGGACTACCAGTTTGGCAACCAGTGGGTCATAAATGTAATATAATGATTAAACAAGCTAAAAAAAAAAAAACAGTTGGGTTTTAAATTGTTATTTTTCAGCTGAATATCTATGAAACAAATGCACTAAAACTAAGATTATTTACATTTCAAGAGAAATCTGTTATTGTTAAGTCCTTTCTGTGTGTGAGAGTGTCTCCTCGGTGTATCTCCTCCCTGACGGCTATGGATGTATTGATATCTGAAGGGTAGAGACAGTTCACTTGATGCTTGTTTTTAATTTCTGTCTTATATAAACTCACTCAACCTCACTATGGTCCTCAGACCCCCCCAGCACTTGTTTTTTCTAGTTCTCTCTCTAATGTCTATTTTATCCATCCATCCTATCTGTCTATTCAAGGTTGCGGGGGGTGCTGGAGCAGATCCCAGCTGACATTGGGTGAAGGCGGTGTACACCCTGGACAGGTCGCCAGACTATCACAGGGCTGACACATTCACGCTCACATTCACACCTACGGGCAATTTAGAGTCAACAATTAACCTAACCTGCGTGTCTTTGGACTGTGGGAGGAAACCGGAGAACCCGGAGAGAACCCACACTAACACAGGGAGAACATGCAAACTCCACACAGAAGGACCCCAAACCGGGTTTGAACCTGCAACCCTCTTGCTGTGAGGCGACAGTGCCAACCACTGCACCACCATGCAGCCCATATCTATTTTATATTACTGTGAGAACATCGCCTTCAAACAACTGGATTGACTCAAGTTTCTCGCCAAAAACTTAATTTTACGAGATTACATTTGAACTGAAACATGATACAGCGTGTGTATGTAACTGTGGGAAAGCATCAATACAAAGGAACCGATAATAACAGAGACATGAGATTCCAAGAAATTGGACAATTAAGAACCAGTTCTTTCTCTATTCCCATCCCTAGCGTTTTCCTGCCAATTTTATCCACAACTGCCAACAATTTACCTGCATTTGGCGGTTGGCGGATGCTTATTTCAGACCCTGCCTACGTTGTATAATATTTCGGTAGTTCAACCTTTAACAATAGGCCTATATCATTTTAGAAACTCCATTATAGGTTTTCTGTGTAAAATTTGAATCTGAAAAGTAGCTGTCAGATAAATGTAGTGGGGTAAAAATTGCAATATTTCCCTGTGAAATGTGGAGTAGAAGTATAAGACTTTGCTTAAAACTGAGATACTCAAGTAAAGTACAAGTATATCAAAATTGAGTAAATGTAATTCTTTCCACCACGGATATTTCTTCACCAACATGGGTTGAAAAAAAACAAAAGTTCATGATAAAAATGTGGAAGTTTAGAGTAGTGATTCCCAACCTGGGGTCAAGATAATTTAAGGGGATAGCATAATATATCATACATGTCTATGTTTATTTATTTGTTTTAATCTTATAAGCTTTACTTTTACTTCCTTGTGAAATACTACACATTTTCCCCTTTGGGGAGCATCTAAAAGCTCTTTCAATTAAAGTCAAGTCAATTGTATCTGTATAGCCCAATATCACAGATCACAAGTTTGCCTCAGAGGGCTTTACAATCTGTACAGCATACGACACCCTCTGTCCTTTACAGTGCTGCCCTCTCATCGGATGAGGAAGAAACCTCAGTAAGAGCAACAGAGGAGAGATCCCTCTTCTAGGACGGACAGACGTGCAATAGATGTCGTGTGTACAGAGTATAATGAAAATACAACATAGACAATCCATATGACAAAATAAAAAATACACCTATAATGTGAACATACAGTACATGAAAAGATGGATCTAGGAGATGTCCCGGCGTCGCTAAATAGATAGAACCTGAGCAACACGGCATCCTCTCCACCATGTAACCTAGAGAGGGGACAAGATTTTTGTTTTTAGTTCACAGTTGCTTTGGTAATGTAAACATATGTTTCCCATACCAATAAGCCCCTTTGGACTGAATTAAACAATAAAACAATCTGAGAGGGATTGTTTTTTTATTTTTATTTAACTGCTCAACCTCATGTCCACACTAACGCCATGTGATGAGGTGTCACAAGGGAGCGGTCACAAGCTGAAGAGTTTGGGAAATACCAACAAATGAGGCCAAACATGGTGCTTTAAAGTGGCAGTAGGCAGTATATTTTTGGCGTATTGTAATTCAAGTGTTCTGAGAGAAAACTGGACTTCTGCACCTCATCTTGGCTCTGTTTTCAGGCTTTACATGACGGGAGACTTTGACCAATCACAGGTCATTTCAGAGAGAGAGCATTCCTATTGGCTGTGCTCCGGTCATGTGACCGGAACTTGGCGTTCCTTCACCAGATTTCACAATGGCGGTGGCGTCACAAACTTTCTCATTTTACAGCTAAACCATGCACTACAAGATGATTCTGAAAACATTTGAGTAACATTGTAAATATTACATCGTAATATTGATTCATATTTGATCAGTGCTGCCTAGTTTGTCTGTTTGGTCAGAGTTCGCGAGTGATTGACAGCCGGCTCTCATAGACGGCAGCTGGACAGGCAGGACCTCAGATCAGCTCTTACTGCTTGTTTTCCTCCGGTAAGTGAAATCTTGCAGATGACGTTAGGAGCACCGGAGGACACAGCGGCACATCATTTTTTTCAGGTTTCCAGTTTCATGTACTACTGTCACGATATAGTGACCGTTTTATAAAAATGACATGTATGTGACATAGGAAGGGGATCCGAATCTGAATGGCTTGTTGAATCACATGTTTTATGATCTAGGCAGCTTACAATAAACTGACTGGGTTGTCTTATTTCACGGTTTGTGGGTTGGTAGGCACTCCAGATACCCAAATGGATGTGCACAAGCACTGAAAAAGAAAGTTTTTCATGATATGTCCCCTTTAAATCTTTTTGGGAAGGTATACATAATTCAACTTTCCACTTTCTTTAACTCTCTCCTTTATCCATTAAATTATTATATATAAAAGGGGAATCTGACTTAAATAAACTGAACTTTTAACATATTTTTGCTGCTTGCAGGGAATGCATCACACTAAAATGAGTTGGGTCAGAGCTGCTCAGGCAGATAATATGCAGTAAGGTGAAATCTATTACGTATGGATGAAATCCAGATCTGTTTGCGCAAGACACAGAGCAGTTTGAGATAATTATACGTTTACTTTAGCAGTTTTTCAAATCAGTGCAAAGTAAGCTAAAACCAAGAAAGGTCAGACAGGTGTAAACAAAAAGGGGCTAAGGTGTGTGCTCCACAACAGACAATGTGGCAAAGACAGAGGGGAAGGAGGCGGATTTATTACCTGTGACTAATGAAGGAATGAGAGGCAGGTGGGAGTGGGAGGTGAATGCTTCGAAGCTTCGACCATTGCCATGGTATTCAACTTCCAAATCACTATTTGAATGCTTTATTTTTGAATCATTTTTTTTAATATGTAATAATAATGTATAAATCCCAAAATAGCCCATGAAAATAGGAATAATCCCACAACATTATTCATTATTCTTATTCAGCACTAATTATTAGTAGTTATTCTCATACAGATATCGCTGTTTGTTGTGTGTAGAGGTGCGTGTGTGTGTACAGTATAGTGGTACTGCCCCGGGCACTGAAACAGGGGAGATGGAGATGGAGACAGACAGCGCTGCAAAGCTTCGAATAGCTTTGAATATTTCTCACCAGAGCTTCAAAGCCCAAAAAATGGTATTCGGGACAGCCCTATTTCCACCATTTAAAACCAAGAAGGCCTCGTGGCCCCCGTGCAGCTATGTCGACCCTTCATGTGGGCCAGGACTACCAGTTTGGTAACCAGTGGGTCATAAATGTAATATAATGACTAAACAAGCTAAAAAAACAAACAGTAGGGTTTTAAATTGTTTTTTTTCAGCTGAATATCCATGAAAGAAATGCACTAAAACTAAAATGATTTAAGTTTAAAGAGAAATCTGCACATGTAAAAAATCACAAAGTCCTTTCTGTGTGTGAGAGTGTCTCCTCGGTGTATCTCCTCCCTGACGGCTATGGATGTATTGACATCTGAAGAGTAGAGACAGTTCACTTGATGCTTGTTTTCAATTTCTGTCTTATATAAACTCCAATGATTCCGCATTTATCTTTTAGTACTTTTCATAGACTCTAAGATAAAGTACTTTATACATGCTCATGATGTATAAGAAATCATTTTCTATTAAAGTGCATGATGGGGAAGATGTGGAGTATGATTGGTTAGACTTTACTGTGTTTCCTGACACAAATAATCAACAAACATGAGCATTAAAGTAAAAAAAAAAAAGTAAGAACAATGCCAAATTAACTCATAAAGAACAGACATTTTATCATACCGTTAACTTTTATTAATGATACCATTAAAGTCAGAGAGAGAAGGAAAGTCTGACTGTCAGCAACAAACACCTTTTACATCATTTATCCTCATTTCCATTCAGTCACATGAGGCTGATAATTCCTGAACATCGGGTTTGATATGAGTTACATCATTTACATTTTCCCTCAAACATTCAGCCTAATACACAATGTCCAGTGTCATATTCTGGGTTATTAAATAATGAATTCACAATCAGAATATCAATAAATACAGATGCTAATAATGAATAAATAATATAAAGGTACTGTGCCAGTAGAGATGGTTCCTGGTCCTCTAAGCAGGACTCAGTCCACAGTAGAAATACGGACTGCAGCTGTTATTCATGTGCAGGTGTTTGTTAAACAGGTAACAGGCTACAGAGAGAAACACTGCTGCTCTGCCACTGAGAATAACTGTGTGTCTTTATTAGTATTAGTACAGTTCAGACACAAACTCCATCTAAAGTCTCTACAGCTGTTAAAACCGACTGACAGCTGATCCAGCTGTGATCAGAAACAGACATCGATTCACGTGATACTTCAGAGGAAACAACATCTCATTTCTCTTAAAATGTATTTCCTCGTATCCTCTCTCCTCGCATGGTTTCCTTAAAGTCGCAAGTGAGGGAAACGGGGATGCAATTAAGAGCTTTGGGATGCACCCATATTTCCTCGTTTCCTCCAAGGCCAATTGCAGCACAACCACAGCTTCAGTTACACTGCGCATGTGTTATACCCCATACGCCAAGACCCATGACCAAGTCTCCTTTCCATAGGCCTTAGTTTCCTCTCTCCTCCATGCTTCCCTGGTGGAAGGGACTAAGACACAAGGAAAAGACGCAAGTGAGGGAAACGTGGATGCAATTGAGAGCTTTGGTATGCACCCAATGTCAAAGAGGCTGATCTTTGGTCGTGTGTCCCTCCTGTGAGCTCACTCGTCAGCCCACCGCCATTTAAACTCACCAGAAATAAACCAGGAGAAGAGGAAGAGGCAGATCAAAAATTTCCAGGCCGCGCAGAGTGGAATGATCGGGTCGGAGATGCGGTCTTCGGGCTTTGTTGCGCTAAACAGGCAGAAGAGCATCGACAGCACCAGGCCAAAGACTCCCACCACTATCAGATAGATGGGGATGTAGGGCTGCCGGGGACAGTCATCCAGATATATCACACCTGTTGGACACATGGGGGACAACAGGAGATATGTCCTATTTAATCTATTTAATCTATCCACCAGAGCAGAAAAATACTGAATTTAAAATACTATAACATTTAAGTGAAACAAACCACAAGAATAAAATGTGAATCGCTCACTCACCGATTGCAATCTGAGCGATGGCTATGGCCCAAAAAAAGCACTCTGACCATCCTGCAAGAAGAAAGCATGAATTTAGATGAAAGCACAGACACGTACAGCCTCTTTTCTGTTCTTAATCTAAGCAAAAGCAAACTATGACAGGAATGATTCAGTTGATCTCACCTAGTACCGGTTTTTGGGGGTTGAGGAGGGTCTTGGATGTGTCGAATAAATCTGCCGTTTGACATGATCAGTAATGAGGACTCTGACCTACAGAGGAAGATTAAGAACTGAGACAAATATAGACTGAAGTTGTCCACATTGTTAAAAGTCTGCATGCTGAAAGCTGACGTCTTCATCAGCCAGACGACAAGAAGAAAACAAAGGTTTTAAGAGGAATGTAAACATAAGATGACGAGATTTTGCTTTTACTGAATTAATCTAAGTTGACTTCACCCATTCGTAAACAGTCAAAGACTCCTTTTTGGATAACACTTCATTTCCCATAATGCAACTGGAAAGCATCTGTCATTAGACCCCTGATGCCTCTTGAATGCTCACTTCTTTCAAACGCCACACCTAGGCTGCATTCCAAATCACATACTTTTTGCCCTTACAAAGTACGTACTTGTTGCATGAAGTATGCATACGATTGTGACACACTACTTCCCCTCAGAGTCACTAAGATGTTATATGTTTGCACAGATACAGCAGTACTCCTAATTTGTGTTAAACACAAGTTGAAGACATAGTGAGTTTTTAAGGACCGGGAACAAAGCACAGACACCCCATACATGCATGTGGCTGCTCATTACAGTGATTTAATCAAGGGTTAGTCCCAGCCTAAATTCAATTAGTTTTTAGTGTCCAGCACAGACTGAAAATATGATTACATCGGATGTAGTGACATGAACAGGGGCGGAGCAGGATGGTGGTTTCTGGGCTCCAGCCGCAAATGTTTTCTCAAAAGCCCAGAATCTTTTAGGTTTTTAAAAAAACCTCCTATGTTGTGTCATTTCCCCGCCGTATCTCTGACTCAGTTAAACATTCCCACTGTGAACTCTACTCCAGCATGGTATAACAAAAGTATGTTTCAAGATTAGTAGTGACGTTTACACCTCTGTTATGTAATGTTAAAGGTGCTAAATGCAAAATTGGGAGCATTTCTAATGCCTCCGCACGGCTCTCAACATGGCAACAGTGCTGACAGAGATAACCGTGTCAACATGAGGCTGTAGCTCGTTGTCTACCTTACTACGGTTAGAAAGAGCCGTCATTTCTGTTTTAAGAATGTTTCGTTTATGAGTTATTGATCCGGGAAGTTCGAATCTGTCAATATCTTTACAACTTTACCGAAGTTAGTTTTTCTGCAGTCATGCCGTCTTCCCTGAGACACACTCTTTTATTGTTTCGAAAAACTACGTACTGATCCATGTCCATCACCTTCAGTTACACAGCACCGTCCTCATACGCGCTCTTACGCAACTTCCGGACGCAGAATATTAGAAAACGGCTGTTTTTTTCGTTTCTGTCTTTTAGTGACTTAATTTTTTGTTTTTAGAAATAGAAAAAGAAAATCAATCCGCTTTTTAAGTTTAGTTCATCCCTTTTTGACCCTGATAAAGAAAAACATCTTGTATTTCAATTTTAATTTTTGTATTTTAAAATGAAAATCAAATAAACACTCATTTTTTTTATTTTAATATCCTTTTGTGAAAGGAAAATCAAATGACCAAACGATACACTGTCCGCCCCGCCCCGCTAACACACCAACATATGAAAGTAGTGATTTAATGCGTGAAAAGTAGTTGTTTAGCTCTCAGACACTCACCTGTAGTGGAGTCAGTTTACCTTCCCGCTGTGTGCTGCTGTGACTCTGACAGGCTCCTTGTGACATGCCAAACCTCCACCTCTCGGGAGTGCCCATTCCCAGAGTGACGTTCACACGGTCAGCTGATAGTAAAATTAACTGTTGTGTTCTAACAAGTATATACAAGTATAATTGCAGTATAAAAAACTATTAACCTGAGAGTACTTTAAAGTGTACTTTTATGAACTAAAAAGTGGGCTACAAGTATATAACTATTAAACTAACAGTATACCTATTCACTTGTAGTATAGTTCATAGTATAGTTGCAGTACAAAATACAACTTAGATCAGGGGTGTCAAACTCAATCACAGAGAGGGCCAACTTTAAAAACTGTGACTATGTCGAGGGCCAAACAGGGTCAACATTTATTAAACACGATAGACAGGATATTGGATAATGTGCAAAAAGAAAACATATTTTATCTTCTTTTATGCACATGTGCCAGAGCCAGATGTTTGGCATCTTTTCTTGGCTGCCAGTTCATTAATGTTTGAGGTTAGGTTCTGTGCTGTGGTAGGAAGCTCTGATAGGGCACATCGCCATGTTCAGATTATATCTCCTCAAGAAAAGACTGAAATTGGAGGTGATTTAAACCTTTTTAAGCTGGAGCCGATCCCAGCTGACATTGGGCGAAGGCAGGGTACACCCTGGACAGGTCGCCAGACTATCACAGGGCTGACACATAAAGACCGACAACCATTCATGCTCACATTCACACCTACGGGCAATTTAAAGTCAACACTTAACCTAACCTGCATGTCTTTGGACTGGGGGAGGAAACCGGAGAACCCGGAGAAAACATGCAAACTCCACACAACCTGCGACCCTCTTGCTGTGAGGTGACAGTGCCAACCACTGCACCATAGGGGTGGAACGTTTCACAAAATTCATGGTGGAGCCGTGGAGCCCATATCTATTTTATATTACTGTGAGAAACATCGCCTTCAAACAACTGGATTGACTCAAGTTTCTCGCCAAAACTTAATTTTACGAGATTACATTTGAACTGAACATGATACAGCGTGTGTATGTAACTGTGGGAAAGCATCAATGCAAAGGAACCGATAATCACAGAGACATGAGATTCCAAGAAATTGGACAATTAAGAACCAGTTCTTTCTCTATTCCCATCCCTAGCATTTTCCCCGTCTGCCAAAGTGGCAGATGGCTGCACATTTTATCCGCAACTGCCAACAATTTACCCGCATTTGTTTTTAGTTCACAGTTGCTTTGGTAATGTAAAGGTATGTTTCCCATACCAATAAGCCCCTTTGGACTGAATTAAACAATAAAACAATCTGAGAGGGATTGTTTTTTAATTCTATTTAACTGCTCAACCTCATGTCCACACTAACGCCATGTGATGAGGTGTCACAAGGGAGCGGTCACAAGCTGAAGAGTTTGGGAAATACCAACAAATGAGGCCAAACATGGTGCTTTAAAGTGGCAGTAGGCAGTATATTTTGGCATCATTGGGCAAAAAGTCCATAATAACCTTTCAGCATATTGTAATCTTCACCTCATCATGGCTCTGTTTTCAGGCTTTAGAAAATCTAGCCCGTGACGGGAGACTTTGACCAATCACAGGTCGTTTCATTGAGAGAGCGTTCCTATTGGCTGTGCTCCGGTCATGTGACCGGAACTTGGCGTTCCTTCACCAGATTTCACGATAGCGACGGCGTCACAAACTTTCTCATTTTACAGCTAAACGTGCACTACAAGATGATTCTGAAAACATTTGATGTGAGAAATAGGCATTAACGTAACATAATATTGATTCATATTTGATCAGCGCTGCCTAGTTTGACCGTTTGGTCAGAGTTCGCAAGTGATTGACAGCTTGCTCTCATAGACGGCAGCTGGACGGCGGACCTCAGATCAGCTCTTAACTGCTTGTTTTCCTCCGGTAAGTGAAATCTTGCAAATGCAGTTCATAGCACCCGGAGGACACCGAGGACACAGATGCAAATTTTTTCAGGTTACCTGTTTCATGCACTACTGCCACGATATAGCGACCGTTTTATAAAAATGACATAGGAAGGGGATCCAAATCTGAATGGCTTGTTGAATCACATGTTTTATGATCTAGGCAGCTTACAATAAACTGACTGGGTTGTCTTATTTCACGGTTTGTGGGTTGGTAGGCACTCCAGATACCCAAATGGATGTGCACAAGCATGTCCCTTTTAAATCTTTTTGGGAAGGTACCTCAGCATAATTCAACTTTCCACTTTCTTTAACTCTCTCACTTTATCCATTAAAGTATTATATATAAAAGGGGAATCTGACTTAAATAACTTAACTTTCAATATTTTTTTTGCTGCTTGCAGGGAATGCATCACACTAAAATGAGTTGGGTCAGAGCTGCTCAGGCAGATAATATGATAATATTGTATGGATGAAATCCAGATCTGTTTGCACAAGACACAGAGCAGTTTGTAGATAATTATACGTTTACTTTGGCAGTTTTTCAAAATCAGTGCAAAGTAAACTAAAACCAAGAAAGGTCAGACAGGTATAAACTAAGGTAAGCTAAGGCGTGTGCTCCACAACAGACAATGTGGTCAAAGAAAGAGGGAAAGGAGGCTGATTTATTACCTATTGGGTGATTAATGAAGGAATGAGAGGCAGGTGGGTGTGGGAGGTGAATCACAGATGAGCTGAGAAAGGGACAGAGTGATTTAGTCTGAGGTCAAGGTGTATAAAAAGTCCCAATTACAAGCTGGGAAAAAAAGATATTAGAATAGCAATATATATTTATTTATTTAATTGCTCTATGTTACCTGAAAAAGAGGAGCCATATCTGAATCGCTTGTTGAATCACATGTTTTTCTGATCTAGACAGCCCACAAAAAACTGACTGGGTTGTCTTATTTCACAGTTTGTGAGACGGTAGGCACTCAAAAGTGAGTGTTTCATGATATGTCCCCTTTAAACCCTGCAAATAATGAAATATACTGACTTTAATAAATTGAATCATTATTTAATCATAAGAAAATGTTTATAAAACACAAATGCCAGTGAGACTTTGTACATTTACATTCAAGCATTAACAACGTAAATACTTGTAAAAATCATGACAATTTGAAATGACAGCAACAGCAAGACAACACATGACAACAACAGTACTAATATTAAATATAATAACACAAAAAAAACATAGTTTGGCAGCAGTTCCATTATTTTTTTGATACTGCTGAAGTCATGAATGATGCCCACCTTCACGTCTGACCTGCAGGTCACCACAGATACACAGTAAATAGTGAAATACACAGTACACCTATAAATGCTACATTTCTTAATGCACTACAGCACCTTAACTCAGTCTTTATCCATGAAGCCTTTTTTTATTAGTTCATCAAAACTTCTGTTTGTCCATCAACTTTAAACCTGGGAGGATGTGGTTGCAATGTATTGTTACCAGGGCAACCAGACGATGCTGTCACAAGTCTGTGAGGCAGACGCTGGAGGACGTCTCAACGTAGACGCAACCTCGGTGTCCTGAACGGGATTGGCCACCTCGCAGATCGATAACGTGGCTCCGGCTCCTCTCAGACTCCGCCGTCTGGAGTCGAGCCTCGCCGAGCACCGAGTCCCACAGCCGACCTCGGCTCCATAACTGCAGCACACAACAAGACGGGATTGACTGTGTGTGTGTGTGTGTGCATATTGTGTGTGTCTGTGCGTGATAGAGGGAATCTGAATGTGTCAAACCTCAATAGAGATGTGTGTGCTGGGGTATCTCCTGTAGAAGATGGCTCTGAGGTTGAACTCAGGGTTACCCTCCGCCTTGAAAACCTGCGTCCTTATGGTGTCATTCTCACACTGAAACTACGGCGTAAACATCTGGAGCTGTGGATTAAATGTATCTTGGTTAAGAGAGCTACATGCACGCAACAAGTGTGCATCCCCAAGTGTGTTTTTCTTGCTTTTTTCTGCCCTCTTCTATGGGTAAAACTGGAGGAGATGTGGTGCCGTGCTACGCCACCTGTCTCTTTGGGAGAGCTGAGTCCTGATGCCCTGCGGAGGTAGACTGTTGTCACTACGGTGGGTTGAGGTAGAAAACACTGGAAGACAGAGGGAGACGGCAAATCCTTCCTCAGTTCCCTACACGGAAAAGATAAAACAAGATTAAATCAACAGAGGTTTGACATGACGGTTTAAAGAGGACTTATGATGCTCATTTTCAAGCATGTACTTGTATTTTGGGTTTCTACTAAAACATGTTTACATGATTTAATATTTAAAAAATGCTTTATTTTTCTCATACCGGCTGTGCTGCAGCACCTCTTTCACCCTCGGTCTTAAACGCTCTGTTTGAGCTCCTACCCCGCCCTCTTGAAAAGCCCAGTAAGGCTCTGATTGGTCAACCGAGCCAAACTCTTCAGACTCTGCTCCAGCTCTGCTCTAACTAGCTTTTGTTTCAGGGCGGGCCCAAACCAGACAGGTATTATGCAAATGTATTACTTGGTGACATCACCGCGTTACGGAAGAAAAGGCGAGACTTAAGCAAGGTGTTTCAGGCAGTTCAGGAGCAGTGTTTCTGTGGGGGAAAGTAACTCTCTTTGGACTTCGGACTTTGTAACTTTGCAGATAAAAAAATATATAACACACTAAAGGAAAGGAAAAAAAGCGCAAAAGCACAATAGGTCCTCTTTAAGAGGAACAGATTCAATTAAATACGAGAGCAAGAAACACAGACTACTGTTACTGTAAAAGTGAGAAGAAATTATCCACATAATAAACAATTCCTTTTTTGGAGTTTCTATATGTATTTTCTGTTTGTGTATTTGTTCCCATTTTATATGTTTTTTGTCTCTTTCCTATCATTTTGGTTTATTCGTTTTTCTTTTTCACAGTAAAACATATTGTAAGAATGCTAGAATTATGAATATCAGCATATGTAAGCAAGTGTAAAATCTACATTATGCACCCTTTACAATAAAGTATACATGTACTGGATGCAAACTTGGAATAAATAAGGATGTCACGTTATGTTGACGTAGTATTTCTTTATACTTTTTTATAAGTATGAGCAGCAACCTTTTCAAACATACACACTGTGACACACCTGAGTCTGATGTGGGAATGGGAGAAGAGGCGTAGGAGGAAGCGTCCTGTAGCGCCTGGTAGGAAGGTGGTGGGCAGCACGACGTAGCGCCCTGGAGTCAGAGTCCCCCTCAGCGTCACACTGCGGGAGTCCATGTAGATGGAGCTGGCCGCCTGTTCCACCACACACTGCACCCGGCTGCAGCGGTTCACCTCCACCTGAGCCACAACAAGACAGCAGGGACATAATTTTTTTTTTGTGAGAGAACTGTAAAAGGTGTGTGTTCACATTTTGGACCGTGAACCGCTCACCTTGAGCACCTCAAAGCCGATAGGCAGGTTCTCTCCTCCTCCATCTTTCCTCCGTATCCTCCTGTCCTCCTGCTGCAGACAGATCAGCACCTCCTCCTCTTTGCCTCTCACCGCAAACATGAACTAAAGTCAGAAAGAAAAATGTAAAAAAATAAAAAATCATGCGCTCATCAAAATACTTTCCACTTCAGTTTTACCTGTGGATTGTGCAGGAAAGTGTCTCTGTGGTTGATGCATCCTCCACATCGACTCCTCTTATCCATCTGTTCCTCCCATCCTCCCACCTCTCCATCATCATCATCTTCCTCTGTCACTTTCTTCACGGCCTTATCTCGCTCATACCTTCCTCCTCTCCCTCCTTCTGCTGCTGACCGAGTCTGGCCTCCTTCCGGTTACCTCGCTGCTGCTTAGACGCTCCAGGTTTGGCGTTCCCCGAGCTCAGCGCGTGGTGGTTGCTGTTGTGGAGGACGGTGAACGGAAGCTTTCCCGGGGAAGTGGGAGCTGGAGCCCAATCCCCGTAGCGGCGTACCTCCCTCCAGTGAGAGCTGGGCCACAGCAGAGCCCCTCTCCACCAGCCGGCACACCACCACGTCTGTGAAGTAGTGGCAGAAATCCTTGAAATCCATCCTGAAAAACAGGAGAACAAATGGACATTTGCATTGAAGAATCAACAAAGATATAAATCAACGCTACAATGCCCACTTTTAATTTTCTTTTTTCCAAACAAATAATAAAGAATCTACCAGAACTCCCCAACGTCTCGAACAACGGAGGCCGTCTTCTCCCTCTCCTGCTCGACTCATCTGTTGCCACTGCTGCGACCTGGAGGGGGCGTTCAAGCACAATAATGTCAAAGGCAGCAGAAGAAAAATAATGCAGAGTTGCAAGGGCCACAACGAACACTGGAAATGACATGTGGAAAGTACAAGTAGCGTTTCAACTTCTGGAAACCTTTATAGGTCCATTTTGGCCATTTTCAGAGTTTCTCAGACTTCCACAACGCGAACGGCAGATGTCCGCTTGTAAAAACAATTCCAACACTATTGTAAAATGTCAGAAATTGTAATTATAAAATGTTGTAAAACGCACGGAACGCTGTTAAACTCTCCCACAGCTCCAGCAAAAGGTATGATGTACTCAGCAGTTGTGGCAGACGAAGCCCTCACCCCTGACTCCAGGCGCCCGTCCAGTCTGTGGTCCCCCACGGGTTCCTCATGCGCACCATGAGAGTCGGGACATCCAGCCCGTCTTCGGCTGCTTCTCCCCCAACCTCACCTTCCTCACCGCTGTGATCCCGTAGGCGTGTCCTCGCACCAGACCACAGTCCATCACCGACTCCACCATCTCCCCCTCTGCTGGCTGAGACATAATAAACTTATCTTAGTCACCACATTTCTAACATCTCTTTTGTTTGAACGCGCTCAAAGATACTCCGCCCTTACCCGTATGGAGCAGGTGATGAGGGCTTTACGTTCATGAGCCTTAGCTAACGTCTGGAAGAACGCCCTCCTCTGGTCGCTGTGCAGGCTGAAGGCCTCCCGATCCAGGCTGAGGGGCTCCGAAACCCCGCCGGTGAAGTCGATCAGCGCCTCTGTGGTGTTTCCTCCCTCCAGGGCCTCGTAGCAGCCGTTTAGCCTGGAGAGTAACCAGATAGATTGACTGAATCATTAACGTCTGCGCCCCTCTTCTCCCTTTCCCCTGTCCCACTCCACAGGTGTTTGTTTGTAGCAGAACCAGAACATTTCTAAATAAAATTGGTGCATCTATTTTGATGCAGTTTCTCAGATGTTAGGGGGTGGATACTAGGTGTTTAGGGTGTTGCTATGGTGGGTGCTTGTGAGTTTAAAATATATAAAGCAAGGGTCCTGAGGAGGGGACGAATCTACAAGATTCCTGGAGCCCTTACTTGGCGTAGGCTTTCTCCAACAGGGCGCTCCAGAACTCTCGCAGTGTGGCCGAGCGGCAGAAAAGCAGCACTCCGTCCCTGCTGACCGGCAGGCGGGTCGTCCACAACAACGTCCATCCAGCGGCCGAGTCGCCAGAACCGGAAATGGAAGATGCCTGCGTACAAGTTCTGATGCTTTGGATTCCACTCCTGGTCCATGTGGTCTGGGATCACCTGAGAGTGGGAGATGAGATGAAACCGTGAAGGAAGGAAGGAAGGAAAAGAAGGAAGCAATAAAGAAAGGACTACAAATACACAACCTTCTTCCACAGAGATGGCTCAGATGCTAAGCAGGATATGGCGGCCACCATCCAGCAGTTACCCAGACTGCCTTGGTGTAAGTCACGAGTGCTGATGCCATCTACAAACAGACGGGGGTCCTTACATATCTCCTGGAGTGTGATCAGAAGAAAGAGACATCAAGTTTCTTTAAGAAAAAAAAGAAAAAGACACATTAAACCATTTTTTTGGCCACTTGGGGGCAGCGAGAATCGATTATTTACACGTAAAGTCATGTTTCTAGTCACCTGACGAATAATATTCACTTTCCTTTTTAGCTCTATTTTGCTCTCCACCCACTTCTGAAGGAAATATCTGGCTGCTAAATGCTACAGTACGTTCGCTAGCTACTCGCTAACTTTGTCTGTCGTTTGATGCTGTACATAGACTGTATATAAGAAGTGGACGTAGTCACCGTGACGTCACCCATTGGTTTGTGGACTGACGTTTTGAAGCCTCGAGTTCGGCATTTTGGCCGTCGCCATTTAGTTTTTTTGGCTGTCACCATCTCTTTTTGCAACCAGAAGTGGCACAAGAGGGTGGCGCTAAGTACAACCGAACGCTGAATAGGACATTTTTAGGTGACCAAAATGTTACAATTAACTTTCATGAACTGAAAACACACTGTGAAAGAGTTAAAGTTGTAAGACGAAAACAGACAACTCCCAGATAGGTCAACGACATGGTAGCGACCTGTCAATCACAGGGTAGCCACGCCCTAAAGCATACCCTGCTTTATGGTCTATTTGATTCTAAATGGGACCATAATTTACTAAATGAACATCACGCTGTATTGAAGAAGACTTGAAACTAGCGATTGAAACTCATGTTTACTGAGGTAATAAATCAAATGAGAAGTAGGCTCATTTTCTCATAGACTTCTATACAATCAGACTTCTTTTTGCAACCAGAGGAGTCCGCCCCCTGCTGGCTGTTAGAAAGAATGCAAGTTTAAAGCACTTCTTCATTGGCTTCACTTTTCAGACCCGGAAGTTGCCCCACTGGTCATAAAACCAAAACAATGAGCTGAAAGACCCTCTGTGGGTCATTTAAACAATGGTTAATATAAAGGTATTGATTATATAGTGGCTTTAAACAAACTCTGGTTGATGAGTGTAGCAGTAATATCACAGTGTTTTGTGAGTGTCAGAGCACTGCTGTGCGGAGGAGACAGATCCTGTCTGCGTTGATTTGTTGATCTCAGTTTGGACAGGGTCCGGTCACAGTAGAGGTGCTGCCGGGACACACATACACACACACACACACACTCTGTCGTCATCATAACCTCTTTAAATGTAACTCCAGACGAGATGTGAACCTTCCTTGTGATGATATCAGCTTCATAACAAGTACGAGGCCACTCGGACTGTAACGGTTAACGGGAAGTTATAGAGTGAGTCGGTGCAGTTTCGGAGCGTGTGTGTGTATGTCAGCAGAGAGAGGCGACAGATGTCACCCTATCATCCGACTCCCTGTTGATACACGCTTAAAATACCTGAGTGGAGCATTAGGAACACAATACCATTAACCCCTTCGCTCCTGGCCTGAATCAACAAAGTAACGGCCAGCAGGGTTTCACATTAAGAGAACTGAAGGTTTGGCTCAAATGAACTTGATGAACTACTGATCAAACTACACACACGTTTCTGAATTAAGAGCTAAAATAGGACAGATTTTATTAAGTACAGTGTGATTCACAGCATCTGCAGGTCTTGAAAAGTCTTAAAAAGCGTTGCATTCCTCAAAAAAGGACTTAAAAAGTGTTAAAACTTAATTCATAACGGTATTTTTGCACCATTTTTTCCTAGCTGCAAAGACGGTAAGATTAGTTATGACTTATTCTTTTTAATTGATTAATCCATCTGCTTTCTGTGACTTATTTGGGTACAGTTCACATTAATTATTGTTATAAACAGCCAGGAAGTACAAAAAAATATGATTTGAATGTCAATAATTTGATATTCTTAATTGATAATTGTAGGCTTTGTTGTCCTTACTGGTTTTCCATCATTCTTTAGTCTATAAATGGCTACAAAATGTAATCTTACATGACATTAAAATGGTCTTCAAAAGTCTGGTGATTAATACAGAAACTAATATTTAGTTTTGTTCCAGCTTTTTGTAGAAAACACTGAGGGGTTTTGTCATGACATCATTAATTGTACCTACATTTGTGTGTTATATTTGACAGAAAATACTTTTGCAAAATTGGGAAAATAGGCTTATTTTGACTCTTTTTGTAGCTTCTATTATGCATTTTTTTACTAAAATACTACTAACATTTTTTATTCTTGGCTGTATAATGACACGTTTTGTTTATACATGCATAATCCATTTCCTAATCCTTGTCCTATTAAATATAGTTTTTTGGACAATAAATAATTTAACCTCCTATTTCACTTCCACCATTAAAGGCCCCTTGGCTTGCTGTGCAACCACAATAAACACCTACACTTCTACACAGCTACAGCCATCTAAAAACATCTGGGCTATTTAAATTGACTGCTTCTTTTTTTAAATAGAGCAGTCCATCGCTCAAGGTCTCACTGCCTGACGCCTCTCCTATAATAGAAAGAGCTTTAATTAACTCTAATCTGATAGAATGCAACATGCTGATGCGGCCACTCCATTTAGATGTGGGAGGAGAGGAGATATATTTGTAAAATAACTCTTTGTTGTTGTTCGAACCGGTTTGAACTGGGATGTCACGCTCACCCTCGGCCTCTTCCAGGTCAGTCCCGGCGGGGGCTGCCTCTTGTAGAAGAGGGACTGGGCGGTAATGGGGAACAGGGGGTCCTTGAAGAGGGCACCTCGACGCAAGCAGGCCCGCCTCAGCTTGTGAAAGCTTTGACCCTGGAAATTGCTCACTCGTTGGGGCATTGTGGCAGGAGAGGAGAGGCTTCGGGAAAGAAGAAGAGGAGAAATGAGACAGTTGGAATATGGAAATGAACATGAAGCAGTATAGGGTTACACTGTCTGCATATATATAAAACATCTTATATCAATTTCAAATTAAAACAACACTGTCCCAAAGTCAAAGACAGTAGATTTACAGGGGACAAACCAGAAACAAAACTGATAGATACTCAAACATCTGTCATAGTCAGAATTTTGCTTGCTTTACTGAAGATTGTCAACTTGTAAACACCCCCAGAAATCTTGAAAGGTCATTTTGTTTTGACCAAATTAGACAAAGGTCACGCCACCACTACTGTCACAGACTGCTACTTTTGTCCGACACAAAGGCAACTGTTGTACTGTGACAAAACATCCTTTGTTTAAAGTGGACCTATTGTGCTTTTGTGCTTTTTTCACTTTCCTTTAGTGTGTTATATTGTTTTTTTTGTGCATGTAAAAGGTATGCAAAGTTACAAAGCCCAAGAAACAGAAACACTGCTCCTGAACTGCCTGAAACACTTTGCTTGAAGTCCCGCCTTTTCTTCTGTAACGTGGTGATGTCACCAAGTAACACATTTGCATAATACCAGCTTAGCGGCTAGTTTGGCACGCCCTCAGATAAAGATAGTTAGAGTGGAGTCTGAAGAGTTTGGTTCAGTTGACCAATCACAACAGAGGGGGCCAGCTGACCAATCAGAGCAGACTGGCCTTTCGGAAGGGGGGAGGAGCTCAAACAGAGCGTTTCAGACAGAGGGTGAAAAGAGGTGCTGCAGCACAGCCGGTATGAGAAAAGTAAAAAAGTTTTTGGAACATTAAAGCATGTAAACATGTTCTAGTAGAAACCCTAAATACACATATGCACCTGAAAATGAGCATGATAGGTCCTCTTTAATACATAACTTGTGAGAATTCATACCTAATCCAAGTGCTCATGGTCCAAATTTAAACACTAATCATCATTGTTTACATAGTTTATCACGAGACACACAGTAAGTGTGCTATTATTAAGCTTAATATGTTTTAAGGCAAACTAATAATATGCCATGATGTAAAATACATCGGCTACATTGACTAAATAATATATCAAGTATAGTTTTTAAAATCTCTCAAACTAAATGAGTTGCTTTCGGTAAAGTACCACTTAAGTGTTCAAAATGTGACATCCTGCACACAAACACAACTTTTTACAATAATTTCGCCAATATTTGTTAAACCCCACTGCAAATGTGAATGTCTGTTGACATCTAAGGTTTACAGAGCCCGTGGCAGAGGAAGCTGGGGGTTCTCCAGGGTCAGTGTGTGTGTGTGTGTTGGGGGGATAGGGTGAGAGCAGCAGTAAGGTAATGGTACCGTTTTAGTAATCAGTGATATGAACTGCTAGGGTCCCTGAGTCAGCAGCTTGTGTATGTCAGCGAGAGTATGCCAGGTGTGTGTGTGTGTGTGTGTGTGCGTGTGTGTGTGTGTGTGTGTGTGTTCGTGGTCGGGGTCAGCTCGCGGTCTTGCCGTGCAGAGAGGAAAAGCAGAGATGAAACCTTGCAGGTGCTTGGGTTTGCAGATACCGCACAGGTCAGTGTCATCAATTATCAGCCAGGTTTTGTTTTCCTTGTATCAGATTTATGCAGAGACGCATAAACACGAGGGGAAACATATGAAGGTAACACTCACTCGTTCACCATACATGATTAATGAACGCGTAATAAATTCATGGCTTATCATGTTTTAATGAAGGCAGCAACCAAATGTAGATATATATCACCAATTCTTTTGGCTCAATATTATTATTTTGATCACTTTAAACTTAATAGACCATCGATTATGAACAATAAGTCACACAGTTAAGTAAAATATGAATTAATATGTCATTTAAATTTGATGTTTTTGGGAGTGTTTTGAACACATCTTGCTGCAATTGTCCAGAAATGTATTTTATTGGATGTTTTTTTATTTGTTGGTTGGGTTTTGTTCATTGCTTTAACTTGTACTGTTGCTGTGTGTTCATTTTTAGTAATTAATGTATTTTTATTCTGTTTGCTGTGTTTTGACGTGTCTGTTTTCACTATATTTCCCATACAGGACAATATAGACTGAACTGAACATTAAATAATAAATATTACAGTACAAACATTCTTATAGGCAGCTTTGTAGTTTGTGTAAGAAGAGAATAATCTTTCTTTGCTGCACAAAGCTCCAGCCTGAGAAGCTTTTATCCATTTAATACTAATTCGTTAATTAATTAATGAATGATTTAACTGCGAGTTAACAATTATAAATTGACTGTACATTCACAACTATAATCAAAGAAACATTTTCTTATAAATTAAACACAAGCTGTTTGCTTTTTAAATAATGATACATTATTTTAAAGCTTTATAATACAAGTTTTACTCCAAACATGATCTAAATGTGCTCTGACAGCATCAGAAAACATTAGACACTATAAATATTATATATAAATATAGACTGATATATTATTGTCTGTTGTTAGTCAGTGTATTAAAAGAGCTGTCATCCCTTTGCCTGTTCCAGTCCTGTCGTGTGAACGCTCACCCTTGAGTTTATATTTTGATTATTAGTGACCTTATTCTCATTTTAGTTATTATTACAGTACATGCATTAGATTGTGATATGTATACAATTTTATAATATGAAATATAGGTAAATTCTTTTACCTTAAAGTCAGACTAGAAGTGAATCCACTTGCTTCCCTGAGATGAAACTATTCCTTGAGCTCAGGCCGAGGATCCCGGACCATGTCCTTCTTTTTGGTCATTCAGGGAATCTTCATCATACAAGCTCTGCTGCGACAAATAGCCAGCATTTCTAATCTCTCTCCTCTTGTTCTTCTCTGTCCCAGAGTCAGCTGTTAAGAGCTGACTGACACTTTCTTCTTCTGTCCTCTGAATCCGTCTGGAGTGTCGGACTCATCTCCTCCGGCTACTTAACTCAGTGTCATCTTAGAGATTTCTTTCACTGGAAATGAAATCAGAAAAATTTAAAGGGAATAAAATGCGAAAAGAAAAAGATGCTGCAGGGTAAAAGTACAGCTTGATGTGAGCCCTGCAAGTTCCCTGACACCATCTCTTATGAGTGTGTGTGTGTGTGTGTATATGTTACAGCCTGATGCATGAGCGTGTGTGTCCATGTGCATACAGCCGTGACACACAGGGCTGGGTGACACTGCTGTAACTTTATCTCCCTCCACACAGACAATAGACAGACATTCACCTCGCTGAGTGACATAACACACACAGTTATAGTCATGCAAGCTTCACACCAGTAACTTTTATAACTGCAGTCACTCTTGAATTTCAGACACTTCAGATGAACACTTTATCCTCTGTGTGCAAACTGTTCTGCAGCTGGACAACATAAACAAATGTGTTTTCTAGGAGTGTGTGTGTGTGTGTGTGTGTGTGTCACACACTCACTTCTGGTTGGTGACTGAGCACATTCTTCTCTTCCTCCCTCTTATCTCACTGTTTTTTCTTTTCTGTCCTCATATTAACCCAGGTCTCTTCTCGTTTTCTGTCTTATCGTTTTGGTCTCTTCTCCTCTTCCCTCCTCTCCTCTCTATCTTCTCGGGGGTATCTGTTGCTGTCGAGTGTGTTTCCCCTGACACCTGAGAAACCAAGAGGCAGACGCCTTCTATTTAATTTTAACCAGCTCACTGACAAATATCAAGTTAATTATCCCCCCCATGTGATCAACCATGAAGCAGCAACTCAGGGCTGATAAACTAGAAAATCTGTTTCAGCTAAAAGCCTTTTTAAAGGACAAAGAAGACAAAGATCCAATAATACATCATGGAAAAACTGTTGACATAGCAACATGTAAATAAAAGTAAATGGCAGTAATGTGAATCAAAACCTTAGAATAGGCTACAGCTGTCTTATTGTACTGTAAGGCTCTGCTTTTATTATAGCCACAGTAAAATATGTGAGAATTTTTCAAAATATATATTTGTTTGATAAATTAGGTATTAATTTATTGCTTTGTATTTGACTGTTTCTAAAATATGGAATTATATTGTATGTCATTATGCCATTGGTTTTATACTTTTGATTAAGTCAATAGGTTGATATAATAAAACATTACTTTTGCATAACTTTATTTTGAAATACTGCAGCTTCTTTTCTCTTCTGTGTAACAGAAAACATATCTTAGATTATAAAATAATTTTTATTTTCACATATTTTGCCAAACTGAAAACTGAACATACAGTAAATATATAGGCCTACTACCTATATTAAGTCATGAATAGCCATGTTTTTATACTTATTAAGTAGGAACATTAAAAACATGTCATATTTTAATGCTGAATATATTAGTATATGTTGCCAGATATATTAAATCTTCTAAATTAACAACACATGTATTTATATATACATATTATATGATATAGACAAAAAATAGTTCTGTTAAATATTTGCATACATTATGATAAATCTATATCAGCATATACATTTTTCTACTACATAGGCTACATGCATATGAATGCAAATCCTGACACATTTCTTGTTTTTCTTTTCATTGACTGGATTTTGTGCAGTTTTATATATGTGCAAATAAATAAATAAATTAGATAAATAAATGTCCGTATAGGCTGTATGCTCTTTATTAAAATATTAGTTCATACATGCCCATATATCAGATTTTTGTAACAATTAATTATGAATCCAGTAAATGTGTGTAAAATAACTCAAAACACAAAAACTGTTGATGAAAATGTTTAGCAATCTTTTGGTGAAACTAAAATAAGAATTAATAGCCAATAAATGTGCTAAATAATAATAAAATAAATAAAATAAATAAATGTGTAACTGACACGTAATATCTATAAAATAAGTGAATGGATGGAGGTAAACCGTTTAATATAATGAAATAAACAATAAATTATGATTTATCTTGTGAAGTGCTAATCATGGTGCTAATGGAGTTTTCTTCTATCGACAATCTTCCCTCAAATCCAACCACCAGGCATCTACTAGTCGTGTCTGTTGAAGCTACTCTACGCATGCGCAGTTCCAAACATGCCTATGTGGCTGCTGAGACATTAAACTATTTATTTATCCTGATGATAGTTTAAGAAACAAACTGTTGCGATGAAACTTTTTATACTGGTTTTCTTTTGTGCATGCTGTTCTGTCACAGCAGAAGAAGACGAGAGACTGCCCAATAAATGCGAAGGTAGGAAGAAGAGGAAAGTTATGATGCTTTGTGTGACCTTGTAACAAGTTAAGTTGTTATGATGCTATTTATGTGACTTTGTAACAAGTTTAGTTATTATGATGCTATTTATGTGACTTTGTAACAAGTTAAGTTGTTATGATGCTATTTATGTGACTTTGTAACAAGTTTAGTTGTTATGATGCTATTTATGTGACTTTGTAACAAGTTAAGTTGTTATGATGCTATTTATGTGACTTTGTAACAAGTTAAGTGTTATGATCTATTTAGTGACTTTGTAACAGTTAAGTTGTTATGATGCTATTTATGTGACTTTGTAACAAGTTTAGTTATGTCCTATTGACTTGTCAAGTAAGTTGTTATGATGCTATTTATGTGACTTTGTAACAAGTTAAGTTGATATGATGCTATTTATGTGACTTTGTAACAGCTGTATGGCATGTGTGTTATTGAGTGTCTGTCTAAACCCTTTGTACATGTGCATAAATATAAAATAGCTTTTAAATGAGTTGTGTTTTCTCTTTCTGTGTGTCAGTGTGTAAGTTTCTGACAGTGGAGCTGCAGGATGCTCTGCAGAGAAGTGGTCGCTCCAAAGAAGTCCTGGAGGTGGGAGAGGTGCTGGACACAGGCAAGAGAAGAAGAAAGATCAAATACAACACCTCGTAAGTTGTTATATCACTTTAATAGGAAGAGAAAAGACACCCTGGAGTCAAGAAATTATAAGTAAATGCTGCTTTACACATTGCATCTGAAACTCTGGCTTGTGTACTGTGTATTTGTTTATTTATTTTGCACAATTTAAGACTATACAACATAACAAAAGAAATTAATGAATAATATACAGTGCAGGAAGAGGCAAAAAAAACACTGGGCTTATCTGAAGCCTCCACCTTTAGAGACAAGATTAATATAAAGAAATAATATGACTACATAATAGTGATAACAAACAATTAGGACAAGATATATATATAATAACAACAATAACAATACAGTAAATATATTAAAAAAGACAAGTATGTGTTGCGTGGAAGTGTATGGTTAGTGTTTGTGAGGAGGATATTGATTAAATATTTATAAAGAGTTCTGGGTAATCGTAACCAAACAACATTGTGAGTGGGAAAAAATTAAATATCCATAAATTGCTTCCCCTAAATGTTATCGAAAATTGACCTTTACTAGTGAGGAATTTAGGAGGATGAAGATCTAGAGTGTATATGTGTGTGTTTAATGCCAGCATGTAAACCTGTATTGTGATTATTACAGAGAAACTCGGCTGACTGAGGCGATGGACGACATATGTGAACGCATCCTGCAGTATAATGTTCATGCAGAGAGGCCTGGCAGCCTCCGATACGCCAAGGTGAGGTTATAATATGTCACATGCATTCTCGTGCTCCACAGGTTTTCATGGTCATTCATGCAGTATTCTACATTAAATCCCCCAAAAGCGTGCTCATTTTTTGCACTCAAACACATTTGTGTATCAAACATGACATCGAGCTGGTTTCGTTATGTGTTGCAGGGTGCCAGTCAGACCATGACGACTCTGAAGAACCTGGTCCACAAAGGAGTCAAAGTGGATTTGGGTCTGCCGTTTGAGCTGTGGGACGAACCCAATGTGGAGGTCTCAGACATGAAGAAACAGGTAGGAGGATGAGTCTGTCTGCCTGCTGTAAATGTTGAAACAATTCAACTTTTCATTTTTTTTTTTTTTATTTAAAAGGTGTTTTATAACCCTGAATAATTTATTTTAAGTAATATCTCAGAAGAGTTGATTAAAATCAGAGGAAAGCTTTTTTAACCCATTCAGTAATTGTAGAAAAATTATCAACGGCTGTACTGGAAACTAGGAACACCCCTTATTAACACTGCATAACATGAAAAATGTTATTAAAATGTTGACCACCTAAACTTGTGTGTGTGTTGTTCAGTGTGAGACGATGCTGGAGCAGTACGAGGAGGTTGTGGAGGACTGGTACTTCCATCATCAGGACCAGCGGCTGGAGAACTTCCTCTGTGAGAAGCACGTCCTCGAGACATCAGAGCAAGGTAGATGACTGACGACGCATGACCCAAAGAAAGTGGCACGAGCTAGTTACACTCCAATTCAGCTTGGGACCACGTTTGCTAAAGTCTCATCCAAATAAAAGTGTGTTTTTTAATTTAAAAACACAGAAAACTCACTGAACATCAGTGAACTCTTCTCTCTGCAGAAAATAAACTATGTAGCTCAAACCTCCTCTCATTTTCTTTTTCTCTCCCTCCCTCAGAATGTATAAAGGAGGCGTGGAAAGGAGACGTGGGGAAAAGAAGGGCAAAGGAGCCGGAAAGGGGCGGCACAGAAAAGGAGGGAAAAACGCACGACGCTGGCGAGCTATGAGGAAAACATTGTCAAAAAAGGGAAATGCAGAAGACAACTGAATAACCTCAATTTTAGCTTTTGGCTGCAAAACTGCAAAGCAATGATGTATTCTTTCTGACATATTACATTTGTGGTACCAAATCATGGTTCAAGAGTTTACATCGGGAGTTATAATCGTGTGAAATGATGCTTTATAGATTTTAACACTGCATTTGTACTGTTATTTTTATATGAATGGTGTCAGCCTTTTTTAATAACGGTCACACCTTTTTAAACACTCAGCTATTTGGATTGAGGTTACCATTACTATTTTAGACCTTTACAGTGTTATATTATATGCACATGCTGTTACACCTCTCCTTATGCCAACATTATATGGCACATATCAGTATTTTTTAACCCAAATTACAGTCTTTAAATGCAATATGTACAGTTTTTCATTGTGAATAAAATGTTTTTTTATAACAATTTCGGATAATTCGTGTTTTTTTCTGCATTTTGCTACAGAAAAATGTCCTAAAATAACATGAAAGCACTTTTTTTCTTTCAGTCAGCCTGTGTGATTGTTACAGTGATGCTGCAGGTCACTAATCAAGGATGATGAGTCTCAGGTGTGTTCCTCTCTGCTCATGTTGACAGCTTCTTTTGACAGCCACATTGAGATCAGAGGAGCAATTTCCAATGCAACACCACAATGCCTCTTACTTCAGTGTACTTTACACTTTATATTCTGTCTAAATTAGTGACAGTTCGCTGCTACACTTATCAAACCGAACCTCTTTTTCTGTCTTTCTCTGAATTGGCTGCCCTTGAAGCGGCAGAATCTGTGCACCATACAAACAAACTTCACTTTGAGGATCACAAGGTCAAGACATTTGTGTTGAAATGTCACGAGGACAGCATCGAGGTGGTGATGAAAGCCTATCTGTTTGACCCCGGCCTGCCTGTGGAGCCCACGCACTTGAGGCTCGGACGTTTCAGTGCTGCACGAGATCACTGCACGGCCAAAGTGTCTGGAAACGGGGAGTACGTCATCAGGGCACCTCTGACTGAGTGTGGGAGTAAAGTGACGGTTGGTGAGCCTCTTGATTATCTAAATACAATGTTGGTTTTACTGTAGAGTGAGCAAATGTTGATATAAAAGCAACAAAACCCAGCTGGCTCATTGTTGCTTAATGCTGCCATCTCGTGGTTTTATATTGATACTGCTTTGTGTGTCTTTAAATCTGTTAGTTCACCCAGAGTGCTGTGCTGTACAACAACCTGCTGCTGTACTCTCCTCCTCCTACGTCACCTAGAGACGTGTTGCAAGCAGAAGGAGCTGCTATTCCAGTCCAGTGTGAATATGGAAGGTGCTTTTACCCAAACAAAATGGTCTCGGATGTTGTGTGTAGTTGGTAGAATAGCAAGCAAATTTTATTTAAACCGAAGAGGGAGATAAAAGACAGAGAACACTACTATACTGTATAAAATAAAGGAAAGTAAGTGTAAAACCATCAAAGTAAAAGTTCTAAAATCAAGAAAAAGGCATGGGAAACAGTGATTTTTAATAGTAATTTGTATTTCTCTACATATATTGTGTTATACATTGTAGCGTTACGTACATACTTTACATGTTACATATCCCTTTATTTAGAAAAAAATTATATTTCTTTATGCTTTTGTATAAGAGCAACTGTAACGTCCCAATTTCTCCCCTGGGGATCAATAAAATATTTCTGAGTCGGCTTCTCTAAGACTTTGCAGCTGGCTTTTCTAGAGCAAAAAATGCCTTAAAGGATAGATTCATACCTTTTCTAGTCCATCGTTAAACCCAAATGCCTGTATGCGGATTGAAATTGAATTCCTCCTCCTGTCTAGAGATCCCTTCTTAATGCTATTTTAATTAATATAGCCCTGGGGGTCAAAACAGACTGAGGTCAGAGGGCATAACGGCTCCTTAAAGCTGGCCAAACCGACACATTTCTATTATTTTCATATTTATGTGTGATTGAGACAATCGACAACACCCCATACTGTGCTGAATAAAGGTGGCCATACATTCACTTATGCATTGAAAAGTAATATTTTACTTTAATTAATTAATTTTCTATGAATTAGGAACTTTATTTGGGTCATTTCTATTATCAATCATTAATTTCCCACTAGTTTCTGGAGTGGAAATGTAAGTGATTATGTTGAAATCCCTCTGCCTTGCAGGAGGTACACAGTGAGCAGCGGGGCCCTGAAACCAACCTGGAGTCCAAAGATCTCCATCCAGTCAACACATCTGGACCTGGACTTCCACCTCAGGCTCATGATGAGTGAGTTGGTTTCAGTCTGGTCGATAAACAATCTCATATTTACTCTAAAAATGACCAATTAAAAAAAATGGGCAATAGAATTGAGGACAATGAGGTCAACCTGTTTCTATGTGTAACCAAACACATTTCTTATCCATGAAAGCCAAATGCTTTTTAAAATCCAAGTTATAGCCCTGCCCCAAAAATGCTCAATTTCACAGAATAAATCTGTGTTAAAAGAGGTGAAGTTATATTTTTTTATATTCCTCAGATGACTGGAGCAGCGAGAGAAAGTCATCCATTTACTTCCTGGGTGACGTGGTCAACATCGAGGCCTCTGTAGATCATCATCACCCTCCTCTTCGTCTGTATGCAGACAGCTGTGTGGCCACTCTGACCTCCGATGTGAACTCTTACCCCAGATACCCCTTCATACACCACCGGGGGTGAGTCCTTAATGTCTACAGTGGTTCCTGTAATTAATTTTCCAAATGAAAACTACTTCCTTTTGCGCATTGTGGTGGCCCACACTGCCGCCATAAATCTGTCGAGTCTCTGCATCCCATTCTTATTAAATGCACCCCAATTACTGGTTAAATCTGATAAGGATATGTCTGCTCTTTGCAGATGTTTTGCAGACTCACAGCTGGACGGCTCCAGCTCCCGTTTCCTGCCCAGAGTCCAGGACCAACTCCTCCAGATTCAGCTGGAACCTTTCCTCTTCCACCAGGACCACAGGCACTCTGTCAGCACTGGTTTCACATGTTTTTTTATTCATATGTCTAGAGTATAAAGAAAACTGCCTCAGTGTGTGTGTCATACTGTCTCCTGCAGATTTATATAACATGTAACCTGGAAGCAGAGCCCATTTCACACAAGGACCCAGTGAAAAAGGCTTGTTCTTTCATGAGTGGGAGGTCAGTTTTAATTCACTGTTTTATCCCTCTTCTTTTGTGTCCACCATGAAGAAAAAGAAATGCTGGATTTATTCTCAAAAACATGTGACATATAAAAATATATATAATCACAAATCATCTGTATCCGTCAGGTGGAGGTCAGTGGATGGTGATGACCGTGTCTGTGAGAGCTGCAGCAGCATTAAAGAGACAAATCACAGCAGCGGTGTCAAGTCCAACCACAAGAGGGCGCTGAGGAGCAAAACAAGGCGCAGACAAACTGGTATTGCATCTTGTACTACTCAAACTGTGTTCAATACTGAATACTGTTTATATTTTTTTTAAAAAACACACAGTTTGTAATTCTTAATATGATCAACTGATTAAATTAACTCTGATTTTCTGTCCTTGCAGAGCTGCACGGGGAAACCAGTTTGGGTCCAATAATATTTCTCCCTTTAATGCGAACTACAGTGGGAAAACACAAACATCTGTATTAAAGTGACTGAATTTAATAAAAAATGTTTAAGCACCTGTGACATGTAAGAAAAACTTCATTGCTCACCATTCACCATTTACAAAAAGATAAAATATAAATAAATTCTGAAATAATAATAATAATAATAATAATAATAATAATAATAATAATAATAATAATAGACTGAATTTAAACAAATAAATAATGACAATATTATAATAAAAAATAGTATTATTATTTCATGATTTATTTATATTTTATTATTCTTATTAATAAGAATAAGAATAATAAGAATAAATGTTATTTAGACAGCATTTTTAAAAAACACAGTTTCAAAGTGCTTTACATGGTTTAACCAGGATTAACTAATTTCAGGGCTGCAATGAGGCAAATAAAAAAAAAATTAAAAATAACATGGAATAAAATACTAAATAATATCAAATAAAAATAATTAGACGGTTAAATGATTCTTAATACTACAAGTGTTGCTGGAGATTTTACCCTTTATGTTTTATTTGCAGAGTAAACCTGCAGATGCATTTGAAATATCAATGTGCTTTCTACATTTCTTTTAGTGTAATGAAACTCAGCTGGATGTTGGAATATTTGCACAATTAGATCTATATCTAATAATCATTGAATAAATAGTTTGCAGGTGTAACAATAACAGATAATCTCCAAAAACAAAATATATTTTAGGGAATTCTGTGCTTTTTTGGTAACTTGTTTTAACCTTTTTTTGTCACATGGTGGTTACTGTATTTTGCTGGACTACAGTTTGAAGCTTTTACCAGTATTCATGTGAGATTACAGTCACCCATATCCAACGCCTGATGAAAGAAGTGGTCAGTCTGATTGCTTTCATCATAGCAGCTTTCATCTTTGCGAGATGCATTGATTCAATTCATTGTAATCAAATTGTATTCTAGTAGTCACAATCTGGCAGGTGAAATCAGTCAAACAACGGCTTGAACTATGTAACCACTAATTACATTTTTTATCCATGTGTGGTTTATTTTTCAACCTTGCATGACACAACTTTAAGTACCAACATCTGTCAAAACCACTATTTTCAAATGCATTGCATGCTTGACTTCTTTTGATGATAAAACCTCTGATAGACCATACATTATACTTTTATCCTATTATACAGGCAGCTCATAGAGTGTTGAAATAGTGATTTTGTAATTTCCTTTTAATCTTTTAATGGACAAAGATTTCTTTCCTTTTGTTGGACAAGCTGCGTTCCCTCCAATTTGTTTCTCATTTAACAGTAAAACAAAAGAACGTTTCAGACTGCATTGATTTTTTGTGCTACTACTTTATTTGTCAAGGTGGATAATGGATAGAAACGTAAGTGTTTTGTACAAACAAATGGTTGCTCTTGGCTAACAAACATCCCTGGTCTGCATCTCAGACCTTCAGGCTACCAGGATGCTCCACATAATAAATGCCTGTTGGAATCTCTGAATTCCAGCTTGCTTTTCTCTTCACTTTTGATCCTTAACCGCAGAAGGTTAACTTGCAATTTATTGGTGAGTTTTCCTTCACGGTCGAACAACAGTCTGCTCCCCATCTCCACGCAGCACCTGTCAACACTCAGTTAAAATGAGGGAAGCTTGGAAAAACAAAAACATTGCATTTGGATTCATGGCAACCAGGATAATCTGCCACTCTGCTCTTTTTGCCAACCATGTTTTAGAGCCAAAGCCTTCAGTCAAGTTTTTTTTTTTTTGTACAGACATCTGTCTTGCTGTATTAAACAAAATCATAATAGTTACCAGCAGGGGAATACCAAGAACAATGCCAATTTTGTGTTTTTAATGTTAAATTTTAGTGCCAGAGGTGATCATCCAGATAAGAGAAGCCTGTCCAGGACAGTTTGTGTCAAAAGTCTGTCCATCGTTTCCTTCCTCTCCATACTGCTGTGTACACTGGAGAAGGTCAGAGGCGAGGGAACATGATCTCCTTGAAGGTCTACTTCGATGACGGGGGGCGACCCCTGAAATGGACAGGACATGTGAGATACACCTCCATGTTAATAGAGGATCTTCTTACAGCCTCTGAACCTTGATATCCTGAGGTAAGACACACAGTGAATTGTGCTAATTTATTTACTCTAATTGATAAAGTTTTTAAAGCCTTGGGACGAAAACATCCGCTAGACGAAATCAAAGACTTAAACACTGGATGGGTATAACCACTGTGGCACAGTTATTTCTTTATCTCATCACTGGATTTTTTGTTATATATAAAACAAATTTGAATGTAATATAAAACTCTCAAAGCTCGGAAGATTCTGTTTCTCTAGTTTTGTGCAATGATGATATTTTTTTGGCCATCATTTTTTGTTCGTTTTAAGGTTTTTGCACATGTGTATATAACAGTGTCATCTGCATACATTCGTTATCGTTAATATATAGACTAAATGGTAGGGCGCTCAACACTCATCATCCATTTCCATCCATTTTCTTCTGCTTATCCGGAGCCAAGTTGCGGGGGGGGCAGAAGGCTTAGCAGGGAATTCCAGACATCCCTCTCCCCAGCAACGTTTTCCAGGTCTTCCTGGGGGACCCTGAGACGTTTCCAGGCCAGACGAGATATATATGAATCGGATCCAAAAGAGTTTTGAAACCTCGCCCTGAAAAGGGAAACCGGCGCCCCCCTTCTGGAGCCAGACCTGGGGGGGCGAGCGTCTGGTGGACGGGCCGGGCTTGGCGGCAGGCAAAGGCGGGGTTTTAGGCGTGCTGATCCACGACATCTCAGACTAGCTCTAGGTACGTACACTCATTATCTTCAATAATATGTCCTTCGCTCTGAGTTGAAAAGTTGGGTCCCTCCTTAAAAAATTATGAATATTCTTCCATATTAATTTACTGTTACCTTTTGCCTCATTCATTAGATTGAGATAAAAGCCAGATTTAGCTAATCTCCTTTGTTGAATAACTTTGTTTCTCAAGCCTTTATAAGTCTACACATTTGTACCTGTACCACAGAGTTTTATTATACGACGTTAGATTACTTTTCCCCTTGCCTACCTGCACTTTACTTATAAATCTTTCCCTTACAGGGTTACTTCAACCTGTAAATGGGCTACAGACACATTTCAGATCACCAGATAGCACATCATTCAGTTTGTGGTACCAAAATATGCATGAAGTTTTCTTTTTCAGCTAATTAGACTGTTGTCAGGGCCATTAAATAGGCGTTATCAGTTGCTATAAGGACATAGATGTGGGTCAATAGGGGCCTACTACACCCACTAGTATGTTTTATCATCTATTCACATGGTAGATCACTGATAGAAGGTATAAAAGAACACGACAGCAACTTCTAGCAACCGTAGTAATTATGACAGGAGCAGAAGCGGAAGTTAGGCTTGTTCTTTTTGTGCTTAAAAGCATTAAGTTTCACTTTCACTTTTGAAACTTGGTTATTTTAAGCCAAACAATGTTTTTCCCTAAACTTAACAAAACAGTTTTGTTTTGTTTTTTCTAAACCTAAAGAAGCCTTTTTGTTTGTGTTCAAAATTAAACGTTTCATTCAGTTTTACATGTTTGAACGTGTTGTTTTTAAGTTTCACTTTCACTTTAACAACGTACAGTAGTAGTCCCCTAATGATCCACATCTATGGTGCGTATAGCGACTGTTAATGCCTATTTAATGGCTTGATAACAGTTGAATCTGCTTGCCTTTTTAGAGCATTCATGGCGTTTCTTTGCATCTGTCATTGAGACATAAATTGTCGACAGTGAATGCAATAAATCTTCTATATATTGCATCTTCACATTCTTATCTGACTATTAAACAACAGTACAAGGCCACATTGTAGCACCCTTACATATTTAAGTACAGCTAATCCATCAAATAGACGCCCAAGTATTGTGAAATCTGCTCTTATTCTGTCACGGTGCGGCTCAATATTGACTTTTATAATTACACTTCCATGGTATTTTGTTTATTATGATGGGAGTCTCCGAGCACACTCTTAGCTGCAGGGTGCAAACTTCTGGCAGCGCGAGGCACCTGTCAAGGGCCACCTGAAGTGTTTAATTAAGTACTTACACATTTTCTCATATAGTTTTTAACGATGATTTCTGTTATCAATTTGCTTTATTTGACTCATTCTTTAAATGGTACCAATTCTAGTCCCTCCCAGCTCTCTTAAATCTCTTGTGTCTTTGTGTTTATGCGGTCAGAGTGCAATATTGACACATAAACGTGCTGTTTCACCCCTCAATTTACTTTATTGCACTTGTCCTGCGTCCAAGGATAGCATTTCTAAACTGCACTGTAACTACTACACACACTCACACAAAGCACACCTGGGGAAACATTCCTCGAGGGAAGTCATCAATCAGTTTTATGGTTTTCTCTGGGAAAGTTTCCTCCTCTCCAATCAAGCGTCTTCCCTCCCTCCACCCTCCTCCACCCTCCTCCTCTTCCTCCTCGATTCTCTTTCTTATATTTCCATCTGTATCAGTTTTGGTTCACATCTGAGAACGATCCACTCCACACAATTAACTTCAACCATTTTTCTTATTCCACCGAGGGATAATTGGAGCAAACTGGAGAGTGAGATCTTTGCCTGGACGATACAAGATAAGACTATTACAACTGGATTTCCTCTGTGTGCTCAATTTGCCCGCCAGTGGTAATAAAGGTGGAAGATCTACACAAGGTAAAAACAAATGTCCTTGAAATGTTGAAGTTTTATTTTAAAGTTGCCTTTAAAGTTGAAAAACAAATGCCTCTTGTCTTTAAAGCAGATCAACCTGTTGCAGGAACTGTTTCCCCTCAAGTGTGTTGCCACTGGTTTGTCTGATTTTCTCCAGAGCTTTAACAACAAACTCAATTTTCAGATAAATGATGATACTCAGCTTGCCATCAAGTGACTTTAACATGTTACAATTGGAGGAAGAAGTATTTATTCATACTTACATTTTTTCCATTAGCTTCTTATTATGAGCAACATGACCCTACAAGAACACACCGTTTGATGCCAAAGTTCTTGGTAATTTCAACTGAGAGATTTTTATAAAGTTTATAATAGTCTTGACAGATTTTAAGTGGGCGGGGATTTGTTTGAACAAGCTGATGTCACGTGCCTCCGTGCAACAATGAGGATTTAGTGATTTCAGTTGTGACCTTGCTGTTTTCCACAGCCTTGATTAAGTCGTTTTTCTAGAGTTAAATGCTTAATAAATCACTTTATTTTCCTCCAAACTTGATTGTTTCTTATTTAATAAAATATTTTGATGTTGCAGAGAAATACTTATGATTTTAAATTTCATTTTCAGGGCAAGAAATGTAAACAATAAGCAGAAATACCTCGTAAAAATACCATAGCAAGTATTATCAAAATGTATATAATTAACAAAAAAAACAGTGATCATTATGCAAAACATGATACATTATTGTTATAATTATTATTATTATTATTATTATTATTATTACTACTACTCATGCATTAACATGAAAGCAGAAGTTTAATGTTAGTTGGCTGAGGGTAATGTTATCTTGTTGGGTAGTTTAATTTATACATCATTTAACAAGCTGACAGTGGTGGTAAAAGTAAAAGTAAAATACTCTATTACAAATAAAATTCCTGCATTGAAAATGTTACTAAAAGTACCAGCACTTAAAGTATCAAAATAAAAGTACTCAAAACAGGGGAAAAAATTCCCCCCTGTGATGCATCTTTTTTTTCTTCTTTTTTTTAATAAGTGGGTCATATCTTTTGAATCATAACAATGTAGCTTGAAAAAATATACTTATTTCCACAATTGCATAAATTAATTTTCAACAGATTTTCACAATAAAAGGTCAATATTTTATTGATGCATTAGACTTTGGGAGAAATAGGTTTGTCATTAAGATTGTGTGTCAACATTTACATTAATTACAATTAATTTATAAATGAATAAAATTACCAAAAAATGAAGGACATACAGTAGAAGACTATTATCAACATTGTACAACACATTTTAAACTTTAAAACAAAAACAATAAAGGAACTACAAAAGTGTATCAGCCTGTTAGTTTAACAGAAAATAACCTGCTGGTTTGAGTCTGATACATTTTGCCATGTGTGTTAGCACTTAGAATCAAAATAAAAATACTCAAAACAGAAGAAAAAAAATGCCCCCCAGTGATGCATCTTTTTTCTTTCTTTTTTTTTTAAATAAGTGGGTCATATGTTTTGAATCATTAAACAATGTAGCTTGAAAAAACTACTACTACTACTTAGTCTATATATTAACGATAACGAATGTATGCAGATGACACTGTTGTATACACATGTGCAAAGACCTTAAAACAAACCAAAAATTATGTCCAAAAAGGCCAAAACAATATCATCATTGCACAAAACTAGAGAAACAGAATCTTCTTTAGATTAACATATTTTCACTATAAAAGGTAAATATTTTATTAATGCATTAGACTTTGTCAGAAATAGGTTTGTCATTAAGATTGAGTGACAACATTTACATCAATTACAGGAGGACATACAGTAGAAGAAGTTGTACAAAACATGTTAAACTTTAAAACAAAACAAAAAGGAACTACAAAAGTGCATGCAGCCTGTTAGTTTAATAGAAAAAATAACCTGCTTGTTTGAGTTTGATAGATTTTGCCATGTGAGTTTGGCAGAAGTGTGTCTGTGCGTCAGGCAGGATGTCAGAGACTCCTCTGGAGGTGGGAGCACTTGGCTCACTTCAGATACTATATGGAGAGACGCACCTCCCAGCTGATCCTGTTCATTTATCTTCCTCCTCCTCCTCCTCCTCTTCCTCCAGTAGCTCCTCTCTCGGTAGCTCTGTCTCCTGCTCCTCTGCTCCTCTGCAGACGCGCTGGAGCTGCTGGATGTCCGGACACTTGCTGCTGCTGCTGCTGCTGCGCTTCTTCTCTTAATGATCCGGAGAAGAAGTGAGGAGAAGGAGAGTCTCTGGGACGCACATGGTGAGCTCGTTTATTTCCTCCTCTCTCAGAAGCTTTATTGGCTCTGGACTCAGTCATACTTGAGGTGTTTGGGAAGTTTTATCTGACGCTGAAGTCGCGCGTAAAGAGGAGACATTAAAGGCAAGTGTGATCTTGTATTTCATTGTCACCGAGGGATAAATATAAAGCAGAAATTAATACTTTTATTTGCAAAATGTTCCTTTAAAAAAAGAGAATTTTTACTGCGTTGTGTTTTGTGGTTTAAAGTATCTAATGATTAACCAAACGCTGCTCAAGTTATCCTTAGAAATAAAGCCTTTACGTGTGAGTCAAACTTTTTTTTACTTTCCTCCAAACTTGATTGTTTCTTATTTAGTAAAATATTTTGATGTTGCTGAGAAATACTTATGATTTAAAATTTCATTTTCAGGGCAAGAAACGAAATAATAAGCAGAAATACCTCGTAAAAATACTCTAGCAAGTACATAAGTATTATCAAAATGTATATTATTATCAAATGAAAAAGTACTCATTATGCAAAACAGTCCCCTTCAGAATGATACATTATTATTATTTATTTATTATTATTATTATTTGTATTTGTTTATTATGTGTATTTTTTAAAAATACATATTTGGTTATTTATTGTACTTTATTTGACTGATTTTGGCACACAAACCTTATTAGACTCCAGGCCAAATTAATACGTTTGCTGTAGTTTTATTTATGTTTTATAATTTGTTTATTTGTTTTGTTTATTTGTTTATTTGTTTTGCACAATATAAGATTATACAACATAACAAAAAAAAATTGAATAATATAAAGTGCAGGAAGAGGCAAAAAACCCACTGGGTTTATCTGAAGCCTCCACCTAGAGACAAGATTAATATAAAGAAATAATAGATTACATAATAGTGATAACAAACAATAATTCAATTTCCCTACAACTCATCCAAAGTTTTTACTTTAAAATCTAGGACTGAATTTCCTTATAACTCCTTAATTTTAATGTTTTTTTTACACAAATTGTTACTGCATGTTGTCTGGGAAAATCCCACCATTATTATGATGTAATTTAGAGCATTTTTTTTTTTTGATTGAATAAAACATCAAATAGGAACATTTTTTTATTAATTGGACTGGATTTAAATTAGAAAAAATGTCCTTAATGCCCAACACATGCAAGAATAATTATCAATATTTTTTTTAAAAACATGTGAATGAAGTTGTTTGATCAATGTGTGATAGCCTAACACTGTAAATATTATTGTTCCTCTCTGTGAGATAAAGCTAATTGACTGCAGCCAATTTGTGCCTAACAAGTGCAATTAGCTGCAGAATGGAGGCAATTAGTCTCCAGGCTTCACTGTCAGCTCTCAGCCAAAGTAATCAGCCTAAATATGATAAACATTTATGTTTAATGAACCGTGGGAGAGTAGATCATTATTCTCGGGTCCATTAAATGCAACGCGTAAAGTGCTGTGTGACTGCAGGCTGTTTTCCTTTTAAGATCTGTAGTTGATTAGCTTTCCTAAAATCCCTTTGCAGCACAGAGGACATATACAGTATTTGCTTTAATAGACATATAAGGCCACTTGCTCATTTTTTTTGTATAATATAGGAGTCATGCAGTTTTATACAGTTGGGCCTTTAGTGTGCCTGGGCAGTGGTTATTTTTTTTTTCATTTTTATAATATTTAAATAATAATTTAGCCAAGCTTTTTATTTGTTTTTGTGCTCATAAAGGGTGCAGCCCTAGAGTATTTTTCTGTTTTGTTTTCCTCTTTATTAACCCCCTGTATGACATTTTCTGGATTTAATTGACACACAATTACAGCCAGAGGCCTTTGCTTTTATACTTCCATGATCGTGCCCGAGGTTGTCTTTGGCGTGACTGCAACATGGAATCACAGTGATTTCATTTCCATCTGTTTTTCAATATCAACATGTGAAGCTGGAGCTGCAGGAGAGCGTCTTGCCAACTTGTGTGAGGCTGTAAAGAGGGGGGGAGGTTAGGGATTGACAGGAAACTCACTTTTAAATTGGGTAACATGTGTTTTTTTATTCAAAAAGTGAAGTAAGCAGGGCGTACGGGTCAATGCCGAGGCAGAGACACCCTGTGTGTGTGGAGGTGCAGTTGGGCCCCTGGGGGGCCCCTGGGTGCACAGGCGCCGGATTGGCAGTTTTGTCGGCGGTGCAAACGTGAAGACCTTTAGCTATAGATACAAGCAGTGATAATCCATTTTGTGCTGTCTGTTGCTTTCACCTCCCGGGCTCCTCCACTAAAATTAGATTATTACACCTAAAACAGAACTCGTGGAATCCGCTCCGTGTGGAATAACACACAGATGGGCTTGGACTGTGCCGGCAGGAATGCAGTTTGAGAATACAGACCGCATACGTAGCCTCTCTATTCTCACCCAGTGTTGTATTTCTGACCGGCTGAGGACAATTGCAAATTAACAAAGGTGTCAGTGTGGTAACATGCACCAACAGGTGCCTCGGTTCAGCTCCAGAGCTTGTATAATTGATCATATTTATTTAAAGGCTCTTGTGTCTTAGAGCAGAGCTGCAGCGTAGAACCCTGGGAAATCTTCCCAGCGACTATCAGCCAGATATAAAACTGTGTCTGTGTTTACTTCTACAAACCACTGTTTAGTCTTCTGAAACTCATCACCAAGTAGCAAAGCAATTTTGCCTCCCGTCTTGCTGGCTTGCCCATGACGAGGAATGTTAAAACGTGTGAGACAGGCGGCCAAATCCTGCTCATCTGCTCTCCAGAACAGCTCCAGATCCAGACAGGCCAATAGATCCAAAGTGTGAACGGGCCAAAGAGAGTTAACAGGTAGCAGGAGAGAATACCACACACAACAGAGGTTACTATACGCTTTAGTTTCAGAACTTAAAACCCTTGTTTCCTGCTTAATCATATTTAAATGAGTTTGTTGCAGCAGAATAAAGCACTAAAATATGAATTTATAGGTCAAATTCACATGTTCCTACTCCTTAGTGATCATATTTTACTCTTACTTGCCCTTTCCTCTTAGATTATCTACATTTAAGCCAGTGGTTGTCAACCTTTTTCATGTCAAGGATCCGTAAATTTATACACATTAGGTCACGGATTGATAATATTTCGCTTCAGGAACCTCCATCGAAATGATGTTGTTGTCAACTACAGTTGAGGAGATAACCGTGGAGCAAGTGAAACCTATGATCTGAATAGTCACTGACTCTTACTCACTGAATTAAATAGTGAAAATAAACTATTCCCCATTTTTCTGGGGACCACCTGGAACTCCCTCAAGGTTGAGAACCGCTGTACATAATTAAAAAAACGAATAGACACAGAAGTAGGAGACCACAGGTCAACATACAGTAGCTACAAAGACGTACAAATAAATATCTCCATCAAGCCTTGTGCGTTTTCTCTAATAGATCAGACTGTGCCAATGGAATCACATTTCCCTCTCATCAATGGGGCGGCTATAGATTTATTATGATGTTTAGACATGAAAAGTATTAAATTATGTTACTATTCTAACTCATTGTACCCCGAAATAACTTACAAATGTGGTGATCAACTGTATACTACTGTGTACTAGGAAAACATTGTAATACTACATTTACCTGACAGAGAAATGTTACTGGTTACGTTGCAGATTCAGATTTGACTCACAAAATATAACTATTTAAATAAGATGCATTATTATTCATTAAACTATCCAGCATCATATTAGATTCTTAAGCTCCACCTTGAACAGACGTTAAGTACATTAGAGTACATTGTGCTGATAATGCCTCTCTTATCCGTCTTCACTTGAATTAAAAATTTGAATGCAGGATGTTTACTATGCGGTATTAATAGTTTTACTAATAATATTGTATAGCCTTATTTTGCCTCTATTCTATGTCTGTCAGCTTGTTGTTTTCTGTCATTGTTGATATTTGTCTGTTAACATACAGTACCTGTGTCCATGTCCACTCTTGAACATTTTTTGTTGTTGTCTGCTTATTTGTTTATATATCGTCAACGTGGCCATCTTATTCGCCCCCTGCTTTTTTGCTTCTGTATTTTTTTTTTTTTTAAGTAATTATTTTTTTACTAAGATTGGGATTATTATTGGTATTATCACTTTTCATTTCCTTCATTGGCTATTAATTTGAAAAAGAATAAAAACAAAGTAAATTTAGTTCTCCGAAGAAGGTCAATAAAAAAAAAAAGAAAGGAAAAAAGTTTTGAGTAGCCTTCTTCTTCTACCTCTGCCTCCAATATTCCCAGTTAGAGAAAGGGTGAAAAGTTGAGCAAGACGGCGTTTTCCTGGGGCCCCCAAATCCCTAAATCCGCCCCTGGGCCAGTCCCTCCATAATATTAAGCCTGGACCCCCTCTGACCCCCCTAACCGTGGCAAATATTTTCATACATTATCACCTCATATTTATCCCGAAAGAGGGGAAACTGTAGTTGGTACCCATAAACTCGCACATGGCCCCAGCTCGAACCCCCCATTTGAAATGGTCTAAAACCGTCACTGCCTCTGATAACCCCACCATACTCTTAAAACGATGGTACCAGTCAGTATTATACTGACTAATACTTATGTAAACAAGTATTTAGTATTTTATATTTGCAATTAATTTAGATCACATTGTTAATGTGTGATTTCACTTTCACATTTTTGTGTTCATCAGTGTCAAAGAAGCTCCATTAAATCAAATTTGATTAAAAGTTGGGAGGCAATAAAACAACTTCCAACGCCTATATATAAAAGGCAATATATACGCACAAATTCTTGTTATTTCAGCTTTTCCCAAACCATAAAATAATCCGTTTGTTTCTCCTCCTGACATTCATCCGACACGCTTCAGTGTAATGAAGAATAGAAGTAGAATGGCATTAGGAAATATTAGGACGGCAGTGAAACGAACATGAGCGTCGCGCTCCTCGCTCCCCTCTGTTCGACTATGCTGTAAACATGCCCCCAGGTTGTCAGCAAGTATTTTTCCAGCCCCTTGCCAGCCAAGCATAGCTGCTTCTAAAGATCACCCGCCGGAGATGTTGATCTCATCTTACCACTATTTGGCTGTATAAGCTTTTTGAAATGCGGAGATCGCTGCCAAGTTACTTCAAAACTTTTCAAAACGGAACCATATTTGTAATCTGTCAGGGTTTATTTTTTGTACCTCAATTTGAGGTTTACTTAGGAGAAAACACGTGCCATCTGTAGTCAGTTATTATTAACAAAAGAATCAGAGTGAAGCACTCATGACTGGATTTTTCTTCTCATCAAATGCCGCTCGTCTTCAACATGTTCCTCCGACACCCCGGCCGTGTGAATTTATGGAAAGCAGTAGAGAAAAACCGCTGAAACCGTATCCGGTGGGTTACGGTGGCGGTGCCAGACAGATGATCTGGTTTCGGAAGAGTCTGGATTTGGCCTAGAGGGGCGCATTAAAAAACCTCAGGGGCCTCTCTCCGATGAGCATCCATTTATCAAAGTGCTTGTAATGGGCCGATGTTTAATTAGTCATGTAATGTGACAAAGACAAGAACAAGTGCATGTCATGGGAATGTTAAACAACCGGCCCCCCTTTCTCCTCCGTGTCAACCCTGAACCCCCGCCCGCCTACGCTCAACTCCTCATTCCTCATCCTGAATTCTTCCGCTACTTCTCTGAATCCCCTAATAACCTTTAACCCCTCTGACACCACCTTCCCTTTTTATACAGCCAGCGCATTGACACCAAATGAAACCAGAGACCTAATTAATCATCCGATCAACTTCTTCCTTAAGTCCTGCTTTTTCATCAGTGCGTTCAGGTTCCCGCGGGGCATGTCTCGACGCGTCAGGAATGACCAGCCGACCCCAGGAATGTGGCTCGGTGGCACCGGGGTCACGGTCATACCGCTCATCACTGCACTCCTTGCTTGTAGCGTTTCCTGTAGCAACACCACAAAACACCCAGTATGTCTTTTGTCCTCAACCAGGTTTTGGTCGATCCACTTTCTTTTGCTTTCAGGAGCAGAGGCAGCTCGTCCGAGGGGAGGTGCCGCGGCCTCTCGGTCTCGCAGGCCCCTCTCGGAGCTGTGTGGTCCCCGAGGGGAGCCTCATGTTTCGGTCGTTGGCTAATTGAGCGCGATGACGAGGCCGGAGAGGCGCTCGGCCCCGTCCTCTCCTACGGGTTTGGTTTATGCAGCCCTGCTGACTTTGCTGTCAGTGTCAAACGCTTGTTAGGACATCATCAATCTCGCAGCAGTTAAGAATATTCCCAGAACAGAATGAAGGGGGCAGGTGATAGATGGGCAGGGGAGACGGAAGAGCACGGGGGAAAGTTGTTTGAAAATGCGGAAGGAAGGTGGTTATTGATGAGAAAATGACAGTCCTCTTATGACGGAGAGAGACAAGAAAGTCAAAGAGGGCAGGTGTTCTTAGCAAGAAACAAATAAAAGAAGTGCTTGTCGGGAATGTGCTCCTGGGCTGAAAACAATAAATCACCGCTTCCAGAGGAAAAGCACATGCATTGTTCCAAAATTAACGCTCTTGGGTATCAAATCTCGACAGAGGAATAAATTACACACGTTGTAAAGAAACGGGAAGGGATTTGTTCGTACACAAGTCTGTGTTTGTCTTTACCGCGGAAGTATCTGTGTCGAGGCTCAAGTCGAACACATATTTCGATCTATAAATCATTCCCTACCGTCCTCAAGACTTATCTTCCTTCCCTTCCTTTTCTCATAGCCTCTTTTTCTGCTCAATAACACGTCGCAGCGCTCATGCTCAGGCCCCTCGCTCGCCTGCAGCACTGACCGACGGTAAAGTGATTTGAAAAGGAGAGCCATAAACGTGATGGATGTGGTCCAGCTCGGGGTTTAGCCCCAGCTGTTGGGCATGTTTTTTGTCATCTCAGACAGACCCGCTGGGTGCGCGCCCTTCTTCACCCGCACTCATCCACTCTTCTCGGGAGTTTTAAGACAAATGCGTTCTTAAAGGCTGTCAAGATCCCGGGTTCAAACCGGTGGCCGCCACTACTGTGAGGATCGGAGATTACATTTTTATGAGATGAGATCTTTACTGGCATCTACTGAAAGCCAGTAAGGTGCAGCTGAAGTGATGCAGTGAGCTGGTATTGTGTGTTTTCAATAAAGGCGCAGGTGGGCTCATATATTTCCTTCTTTGGCTTCAAATGCAAAGTCGTATAAATCAATCAGTTTGTTTTGTTTTATGTTCGAGCTCCCATGGTTTTCTTTTATAAATCATCTTCTTTTTTCCTTCCGCAGGCTCGATAACATGATGTTCCCGCCCTTTTCCCCTCCCCCCTCCACCTCTCTCTTCCCCGTTTTCCTTCTGCTCCTCCTTTTCCTTCCTCCTTCCCTCGTCACCTCCTCCCTTTCCCACACCCCGTTGAGCTGGACTTCGCCTCACGACCCCTGCTACTACCTAGATGGCCGCCCGCGACACTGCATGTCGGAGTTCATCAACGCCGCCTACGGCGTCCCGGCCAACGCCAGCCACTCGTTACAAGGGTCCGATTATGACAGCAACATCACCACCCTGACGGACCTCCACAACCCCCACAACCTCACATGCTGGATGGCTCACAGAGGTCCTGACGCCGGAGAATGGCTCCTCACGCTACCTCTGGGCCGCCGCTTTGAGATCACCTACATAAGCTTGCAGTTTTGTCAACATGGGGAGCCATCGGACCCCATCTCCATCTCCATCCTCAAGTCGATGGACTATGGGCGCACCTGGAGGCCGATGCAGCACTACTCCAGCGACTGCCTCGGGAACTTTGGGCTGCCCTCCCAGACGGTGGCCCTGACAAGGCACCAAGAGACGGAGCCCCTCTGCTCAGACCCTCGCCCCCTGCAAAAGCAGAGGGGCGGCATGGTGTTGGCCTTTTCCACCCTGGACGGACGGCCATCCTCTCCCGATTTTGACTACAGCCACACCCTCCAGGACTGGGTGACGGCCACGGACATCCGCGTGGTCTTCCACCAGGTGTCCAAAGACGCCAAGGTGGGCAACCCGGATAAGAAAGAGGAAGCACGATGGCGTGATGGTGCAGAAGATGACAGAGGGACTGGGCTTCTGAGATGGAGATCGGGCTCCAAGGGGCGCACTGGAGATCAGGTGGACAAGTTAAACACAGATAATACACTGGCATTTTCTGAGAGGGAGACGAAAAACTCAGAGATAAGGGGGAGGAGCAAACATGGAAGGAAGGGTCATTATAAAGGGTCAGGTGGAGACGAAGATGGACACAATGTGACCAGTAAAGACGGGGGGGATAGTTTTAGCACGGACGCGCTCGCTTCTTCGAAGAGAGGCGGGAAAGCCAGAGGACGCGGCCGCAAGAAGGAAAACAACCATTGGCTGCCTTGCCCCAATGGAGGTTGTAATTGGACAGTTGAGGGGCGGAGCAGGAACAACAAGGGGCGGGAACTGAGGAAGAGGAGGAACAATAATCTCAACGCAAAACAAAGCTCCAGGAATCTACAGGTTGCCCCAGCCGCTGCTGTCCGAGCTCCTCTGGCCCTCTCGGACCTGCAAGTTGGCGGCAGGTGTAAATGTAACGGACACGCTTCCAGGTGTCGCCGTGACGACGCGGGCCAGGCGGTGTGCGTGTGCGAACATCACACGGCTGGGCCGGACTGTGACGTGTGTGAGGATTTCTACTGCGACAGGCCGTGGCATCGAGCTACACCCACGCACCCAAACCCCTGTGTTGGTGAGTCCTGTATCCTACTGATGATCTAAGTTAAATTATGTGATACCCTGGACATGTTTTTTCATGTTTTATATGTTTTTAGATGACAAATAAACACATGAAACACAAGCCATACTACAAAAACAAACAAAAGGCAGAAAGGAGGGAGTGTAAATGTAAATGTGACATGCTTTATTTATTCATACATGTACTTTTTCCTCTTCCCAAACACTTCCAAAAGGTAAAAAAAAATTTTTAAAAAATGTATTCAAAAAATATAAAAAATATCTGTCTCTATTATTTCTCTCCCTCGTCCAGCCTGTGAGTGTAACGGCCACTCAAACAAGTGCCGCTTCAGCATGGAGGTGTTTCAGCAGTCGGGCCGGCGTAGCGGAGGCGTGTGTCAGAAGTGTCGCCACCACACGGCCGGACGCCACTGCCAGTACTGCCAGAACGGATACACCCGCGACAACAGCAAGCTGCTGAACAACCGCAAGGCCTGCCAACGTTAGTCACTACTGTACATACAGTATGTGTGTGTGTGTTTACAGGATTTAAAGGAAAGGAGGAAGTGTATTTGTGTATTTATGCATGTGCATGGGTGAATAACTTAAATAACTAACGGTGCATTCCTGGAGGATGAAAAGCAAATCTCAGTGTGAGCGACAGTGTTTATGTCTGTGTGTCTGTGTGTGTTTACGCGCCCACTCTGTCTCTGTCCGAGCGTACAGAAGTGTTTATGGGGTGGTTACATTGTGAGAGCGGACAGCTATTCCTGTTAGCACACAAAAACACGACACACGCACCCCACTGAGCTGCCACCTGTATCCCCATCGTTACCACCGGCTGGCATCTGCCGTGACCCCTGACCTTTGACTGGTCACATGTCCTAAGTGACTGTGACACTGTGGCATGTGGAAGCTTGACCGCGTAGCCTAATATATCCAAAGTTAATGGGCTCTCTTTGAGCATGACACACGAGCAGGGGATGAAAAAATATGAGCTTTGATTAAACGTCCTGTTTTATCACTTTTTAATGCATGAAACAATAGCAAATTCATATCCTCCACCACACAGTCTCACATCTACGCTTTAATTTATTGATGCTATATTTCACTGAGCTACCCCTTCAGAGCTCAATTACTCATTTTCTCCAGTCAGGTTGTTTGGACTCATTGTAAGGATTTGTGTAAATATTACGAGAGTGTGAACAGAGCTGCTGAAGTGTGGCTTCCTCTCGCTATCTGTCTTCTCTCATCGGGTCTTATCCTGTGATAGCAGTGGTAAATAAAAAGCTTTGCAATGTAAACCGTGGCAAATCCAGGCAGTAATCATTATACAGCATCACAACAGACAACGAAAAGGAAAATAGATTAGTTTAGATACAGGATTGGTCTCCATCTGATGGGTTAAAAGTAATAACTAATAACCAGATTTCCGTCGTCATGTGACATCGAGTTGATAGCTCTATGGAGGAATTTGTCTTTGTTCTTACCCAACAAGAAAGCTGCAAAATAGCTTTTATGGTGTTAGTAGAGGTCTTGTGTATTTGCTCAAGGACATTCCCTCAGGACGGATGCTGTCAAGCAGGATTAAACCTGTGTCGGGTCCCGTCACTGATGGATGGTCTTCTTAATCCTGTTTACTGTCCTTTGTGCAGTAGACACTGACTTTGACAATACTTTTTTGTTTAAAATATAACTTGCTTCCTTGTTGTCACAACTCAATGTGGTCTACTCCACAAAGCCAGAGCAACTCAAACAAATACGCTAGCTTGTTTCGATGGCTATTTCTTATTCAAATGAAACGTATTCACCATGGAAAAGCAGTGGTGAAGTGCGGCCTGCGGTGAGTTGCCATGCAATGTCTTTGGAAAGCTCCCAAGCTAAGCGAGTTGTGGCGGTTTGATTCTGCAGCCAAAATAAAAGTTAGGAAAAGTTTAACTTTTAGTGGCAAAGTGCAACCAGAGAGTACCCGCAACCAATCAGTGAACAGATCCTGTGACTCCTGTGACATGTTGACCTATTTTATAAGGAATTTCTTCCCGCCTGAAACACATGTACACACCTCACGGCCACAGAAAAATGTAATTATTCCAGCGAGCCACACTTCGCTGGTGCCTGGTGTGAAATTGGTGTTAGGTGATAATATGTCTCTTGGATTTTCAGCTTGTTTTGCTGCCCCCAAGTGGCCAAAAAACATAAATTATTGCTGCTTTAACCATCTTCTCGTTCTCGTTTTCAGCATGTCAGTGCCATCCTTTGGGAGCCGTGGGTCACTGGTGTAACCAGACATCAGGTCAGTGCCTGTGTCGAGAAGGGGTGACCGGCCTCAGGTGTAACCGCTGTGCCCCGGGATTCAAACAGGGCAAGTCGCCTCTGCGGCCCTGCATACGTAAGTCAACTACAAGTATTAAAGGAACAGTGTGTAGCATTTAGGGGGATATATTAGGGATATATTCTTTAGTGTATTATCAACTGAAAATAAGAATTGTTGTGTTTTCGTTAGCTTAGAATGAGTTTATATTTACATACGGAGCGGGTCCTCTTCATGGAGTCCACCACCATGTTTCTACAGTAGCCCAGAACGGACAAACCAAGCACTGGCTCTAAATAGTGCCATTCACATTTTCACATTGGCCACCGTAGTTCTTCTACACGCTTGGCACGTGGGAGAAGTTTCAGTGGGTTGCAATCTGCAACCTCACCGCTAGATGGTGCCAGATCCTACACACTGCACCTTTAATGTTTATTCATAATCAGAGTCCTTTTATATGGAGACTATATGCTTTTCTGAGAAATGACAGCTTTGGCACTAGTTATTTGTTAAAACATTTGAAACAACCCATGTTTGACAAGCTCATGGGCATGCAAATAATGGAAGATGTCTCAAAGAACCAAAGGCAGAAGAAGCATGATTTAACGCCAAAAAAATGTTTGGAGAGGAGGTTCCCCCAATGCTTCTTTCTCTTGACAATGACCAGTCTTTCCCAAACCTTATCCAAGTAGTTTGAGTTGTTACTCATCCAAACCTTTACCATGAAGAGGGCAGGTCATATCATCATATGAATGTCAGATGCCCGAGGACTTGTTTTAATACGGATTACGAGTCTTAACTTGTCTAAAAGAAATGTTCTCTCTGCATTCGACACATGCCGCCCTGCTCAAATAAATCACAGACTTTTAATAGTTTCTTGTCAGTCATGACAAAGTGACCTCTTTAATTTCTCCTTCAACCTCATTTGCTTGTGGCCTAAATGGATTAAACCTCCTATCAAGCTCCGTAAGCCTTTATCAAGTAGTAGCTCAATATAAAAGGGGCCGCCGCTGTCCAGACTAATTTGGCCCAATCTCCCAGCGTGTCCCCTTTTCATCATCCCTAGAGACGGTTTCCATAGCAGCGTGAACATGAGCCGACCGCTACAGGGAAACCTCATCTCCAGCTGATGTGGGATCAGCGTCAGATCAAGTGGATTGTTGCTACTCATATCTCTGCGCCTGGCCAGCACCGAACCTCAGCCATGAGCGCTAATCCACGTGCACTCCCCCGGCTAATCGCACGAGTGCCGACAACTACACGGGCACCGACGCTGTGTAAGCCCCAATCAGGTGACATAGGGAGCCGTCAGCGGCGAGCTTCACACCTGTCGTGCAGCTCAAAGCGCCCCCCGTCACAGGGCCCAGACTCATAACTCTCCCGGAGAAAAAGAGCGAGTGAAAGAAAACCTTGTTTGTTTTTACTGCCAGACCATCTCAGGCTATGTATAGCATCTCTTACCCCCTACCACCACCTCTAACGCCTCGCCTCTCATCAGACAGACCAAAAGGCACGCAGCGGCCAGGCTAAACTTAAAGTTAGCTCCCACTCAACCTTTTTATCCACACCTTGAACAGCACAGGAAGCTCACAGTGTGTCTGCCGTCCTCCCCTATGAAGGCAAAACGCAGTAACTATATCTTTGGTAAAGACAGAGAAAAGACAACTAGACAACTAAAGCAAGAGAGGTAAATGAAGGCAAAACTAGCTGGTGAGATCATGGACGCATAAAGAGAAGTGGATACAAGCAAAAAAAGTTTGACTTCCCAATAATAAAATTACCCAGATCTTCCGCATCCATTGGGCCCATAGAGCAGGCGCAGTAGTGTTTCCTTCAACTCCGCCTCCCAGTCCTCGGTCTGGGGCTCATTCACATGAATGGATTAATTTGAATATTAGTGCATTTTACAGCTTTTAGGACCTAATGATTTAAATAAGGGCTATTCAAGTGCTCATTCTGGGAAGTCGATTTAGTCTATGGGGAAAAAGTCTTTTTGGGCCCAATGGCATCATGTGACGGAAGTTGTAATCCCGCGGTTTGGCCACCACATAAAATTTGCTTCAAAGCCCGGCGCTCTTCCTGTGTGCGTGGTTTAGTAGTCTCATTTAGCCACTTGTTTGCAACCGCCCTTTTTAAGACACGTAAAAGCTTCAAAACCCATTCATAAAACCCATCAACTTCGAGACGATGGAACCGGAAGTGCAAAAATGCTAACTCATATCTGGGTTCGAGTTTAAACGATCTACAGTTACAGACCAGTGGTGGGTTTTTGTTTTAGGCTGATGCTGATTTTTCAGAGTAAATAACCCTAAATGTGACAGTTTTTAGGCAAAACAATGACATTCCTGACATATGTCGTGGATTAATTGAAACATTTTTAGATTGTGGCGGGAGATAAGAAGATGTGAACAGTTAGATGAATATTACGTGGAAAAATAAATCGGAGTTTTGATGCCAAGTTAAAGATTTCTTAGGTGGGTTTGGTAGAATTGGGGGGATTTGGACTTCAGTATTTTCAAAATCCTGTCAAAGACACTGATCAGACCATAAACTGAAGGTTTGGGGTACTGTGTTATCACTGCTTTGTTTTCTGTTCATTTGTATTCATTCATTCCCTTCATCGGGGCTGTCGGGATTTTCACCATCAGCCTGAGCTCATTATCTCCTTATAAGAAATATAAATGTGGCACAGCCACACGACTGAGGAATAAAACAGCTCTGCTTTAACCCCGTTTACACTCACACCGTCACACTCATGAAGAGAACTATCAGGAGTGCTCTGCAAGCACAGGTGTCTTGTAGGCCATCATCAGGGTGAGGCCAGGTAAGCAGGTGTGACCTCAGAGCACACACAGGTGGAACAAATAACTCTAACGACAGCTACACACTGTGCATGCTGGCTTCACAGCTCGTTAATGTCATTAATCACACCTGTGCTTTACCTGCCGTGACAAGTCCAAATGTATTGATTTGTATGATTTATGCAAGTGTCCGCATGGCAGAAGTGACGTCACACCACCAGTTTTCGCCTGTCCATGCACATCCAAATTTTTTGGATGTGATTTGTCGGAGAAAATTAAGAACTTTGAGGAGCTTTCAGAACGCCAGAGTATAAAGATCCAAACATCTCCTTGTCATTATTCCACGTCAGCTCATGACCGTGCGACCGTCCGTGCCGGAAGTATAACCGAGGCTTCGGCTCAAGCTAAAACTAAATTTACCGTTTACTCACTGTTATCTGCCAACAAACAAATATTGATTTTGATGAACTGACATCTTGGTAATTCAGAACTTTATTCCACATAATAAGATGAGGCTGTAGCTAAAAAAGCTAAGTTAAGTAATTAACGATTTCCAATCAACTTCACACTTGGCAGGAGTATTGCTGAGGACACGAGGAAGTGCAATACCGGAAGCCAAGCAATCGGCCGAACTTTCACTGCACCAGTTTAAATAAATTAGATTGAAAATTAATTGATTACATTTGTTTCAATATAGATATCAATAGTAGATTAGAAAGACAAGCAGACAAAACAGTTATATTTAATTCCTATTAACTATGGAAGGTAAATAATCAAAATAAAGTATAACAGTGCAGTAACTAGGTCTTGTATACTTATTCTTTGATCGGATATTCCTTGGTTTGAATCATAATTTCCCCATTTAATACAGTATGTTCTTCAACTGCTTGTGTTTAGACAAAGTTTAATATTTGTAAAAAATTGTCTTATTTTATTAAACTGATAAGGTTGTTGTAGAAAAAACAATTTGATATTTTTTCCACAGCCAGATATTGGAAAACGTATTATTATCAATAAGGAAACTCAGGTAGAGGCTAGTATCTAAAAATGTCAAATTATACCCAGCGCTGCTCACACGGGTGTGCTGCATTTACCTTATTTTGACCCCTCACATGTACTGTAGTATGTACATATACATACAAACACACAGCGCCTTCCTGTCTTTTGAAAGTGGGGGTCTAGGGTGTAGGGTGTCACTGGCCCAGTTGTGTCAGACAGGACATGGACGGGGGGACGGAGTGTGAACTTGGTAAAATATGGCAGCACTGTCACACACACACTTTTACAAGAGGCCTGGATAATGTATGTACAAGGCACAACTTTATTACACTCTGTTTAATGTTGGAGACAAACCCATACAAGAAGTGATGGTCTGACCTTATTAAATTACCAAAAGTAAAGTTGTGTGTTCAAGTGAGCGTCAGAGAGTGTGTTTCCCAGCCATAAATGGACCACACACACACGTTTTTTGACACTTGCTTATCTTCTGTGCAGACATGCCCCACGCACCGAGAGGCGTCCGAGCATAGCGCACATAACACACACACTCGGCCTGCAACATGCGGGTATGCTGCTGTGTGTATCTGTTCCTGTCACCTGTCTGAAACTGTGTTTATGTTTGCAGGAATTCAAGAGGTCGCTCCGACCCCGGTGTTCCAACCTCAGTACAGCATCGGTGAGTGGATTTACAGGCCGGTCATCTGGTTTGAAAGGAGCTAGAATAAAATGCATTCCTGTTAAATCAAATAAGTAAACTGTTTAGAGCAACTTTCACTTAAAGGAATTGATGCTTTTGCCACAAACCATCATTTTAACCCATTGATGTCACCTCGTGTACATTTATCATACATCAAAACAAAACTCTCTATGCAGTAGCTAACCACTCCCTCCTAGTGGCGGCTCGAGGAATGTCCCACCTGCTGCAGCCGAGGTCATCTGTTAGTCACAGGATACTGTGATGACAAATAGAAGCGGCCATATTGTAATTAGGGGAAAAGACATGTGCTGATATGCTTGCTATGAAATGATACCCTCTCATCTGATGCATTCTCCCTTCCTCTCTCTCTCTCTCTCTCTCTCTCTGTGTTACAGCGGAGGAGTGTGTTTCATACTGCCAGCCTTCTCAGGTCAAAGTCAGGATGAACTTGGAGACCTATTGTCTCAAGGACTTCGGTTGGTGTCATGTTTTTTATTTATTATCTTGTCAAAAAAAGAAAAATAATATTCTCAAAGTGTTTGTACTTCATTTTTCTTCTTTTTTTTTTCCTCTGAAATTAAATTTAAATAAATAATAACCTACTGTAAATTTGATGAATGAAACCAAATTTACACATAAAACTGAAATATTTAAATAAATAATTAAAATAATTATTAAATTTTAAATTTTAAAAATCGATTTGCATCTGGTTTTTCTCAGTGCTGAAGGTGCAGGTGAGAGGGATGGAGCGTTCAGGTCCCTGGTGGCAGTTCTCCATCTCCGTCCAAACTGTCTTCCGCACGGGGTCCACCTCCCGCGTTCGCAGAGGCTCCCAGTCCCTCTGGGTCCCCGACCGCGACCTCGGCTGCGGCTGCCCCGCCCTCCACGTGGGCCGGACCTTCCTCCTGATCGGTGCTGAGGAAGGGGAGCGGGGCTGGGGCCCCGAGGAGAGTCGCCTGGTGGCGGACCGCTCCACTCTGGCCCTCCAGTGGCGGGAACACTGGAGCCCCAAACTGAGGGGCTTCCGGGGGCAGGACAAGAGGGGGCGCTGCCCGCCGAAATCCCCCGACAACCACCAGCACCACCATCACAGGGAGCAAACAAAGTCTGGGTACATCCCCCCTCACCTGCTGACTGAGAAACCCACCGAGGACACACCTCACACCTCGGTGGTGCCGCACACATACTCTTACACAGACGCAGAGGTTACAGACGCAGAGGTAACACCCACAGAGGCGACCCCCTCGCCGACTACACCCGCGCTGGTGTGCTCTACTCTAGGTCCTGGATGAAAAACAAATTCACAGAGAGACGTAAAAAACAACAGGAAGATTTTATTATCCCCCACCTCTCCACACATTCTGCAAAAAAGAGTACAAGGAGAGGAAACAGCTCTTTTCAGACTTTTACTTTACAGTTCTTTCCTGAAGGTTTCAGAAGGAATAGCTGTGACTTTGCTTCCTCAGCATGGAGAAACTCCACAACACACGAACACGAAGGCCCAATTCCAATCCGGCCGCTACACCCTTTCCATACACACTTCCTCAATCTTCAACGAGAGGGGAGTGGAAGTGGGTTATAAAACCCTCCGACAGCGAGCCTGCATCGATGCTCACGTAACCAGCTGCCCTTAGTGACGACATGCAACGCTGTTTTGTGTTTGTCTTGGAAGACGCTCTGTACAAATGTTCAGCAGGACTACCGGTACACACATTTACTCGTAAACTGCTCAAACTAAGATCGACATTTCATATTGTCAACAACTTCCATTGTATTTAGGATCAAATGTCTAGAAAGCTTGGGAGTTGTATTTGTCTCCATAGGCTTATAGGTTGCTGCTTCCGAAAGATGCTGATATGAAACCATGGTTACGAAAAGTGAGGACATTTCCTGTTTCCGCCGGAGAGAGGGAAGTTCGTCCTGAAACTTGCCGCTGCATTTATACCCTACGCCTTAAAGAAGGGTGCTTCATTCAGCTACGAGTGTGACTACAAACCGAGTTCACTCGGGTCCGGATTGGAATTGGGCCACCATACACACCTGTTATGTGACGTTCAAAAATGCTTATCTAAAAATGTGAAGAAACACACACAGTTTCCTCATGTACAGCAGCTGTTGGTATATATTTTCTTTGGAGGGTAAAGGTCAACTTTCTGCATCAACACAACCGGTGCTATGTGAAATATTAGTTGTAAGAATTTTAATATTTTCTACTAAAGAGCCTTTAAAGTCCGACTAAACTCTGACTGAAATGCCATGCAGTATTTTTGTCTTATAAAGATTTTTTTCTAAAAAAAGATTGTTTAAATCATATTTATTCTTGGATCACTTTATGTAACACGCATACAAACAAGAGAAAACTGAATAAAGAAATAAAGAAATAAATAACATAAGATATAGAATGTACATCAAAACTTATTGAGAAATGTGATGTTTCCTTTTTTAAATAAAAAAAATAAAAGCAGTGTTATATAAATTGTTTTATTTGTTGATAAAAGTTTTGCCACAATTGATAAATGAACATAATGAAATTATATTTATTCATTAAATTGTACTAAATGTACAGAGCTGTAGAAACTCAAAACTCATTTACAGTTTAATTTGAGTTATTTTTCTACATTATAGTTGCCGTTTTATATTTATATACATTTATATATATTGTATCAGTAATTTGTGAATTAATATTCAAGTAAAATTCATTAAATATTTTTATTAGGGACACATCTGTATTAGGTTTGCCTTTCTCTGCATTTCCCCGCTTCACATGTGTTTTCAGTTGTGGATAAAAGTAATACACACACACACGTCTACCTTGCATTCACACTGTACAATATTTGGGAAAATTGACACTATCTACAATCTGCTCCCTCGTTGGACAGCTGACACAGAGACCAAACTAACCTCAGCCTCATTTTCTAACCATATAGGAATCCTCAGATAGACCGTTAGGAGCCCAGATATGGATCTAGAAAGCATCGGCCCGACCTGTCGTCATGACGACTTCTGTTTCCATTTGGGAGATGTGGCGTCATAGCCCAGGGGAAATGGGGTATATTAAGACAGATGGAAGGGATCCTATTTGTTGAGCAGTCATGTTGTTTTGGTAGCGGCCGGGTCAGCGATTGGCTGTGCCGCCGTGTGATTGAAAATAAAGAGAGAGAAATAGACTCGCTGACTGATGAACCTTCAGTGGGACTGAACATACAGCTCAGTGAGATTCTGTGGGGGTTTTATACACATGAGGTACAAATGGGGCCCACATAATCCCTATGGGGGTCCCTATAGAAACTATAGGCTACTGAAAAGATTCTGTGTGATCAGGATTGTGATTAAAAATGAAATGTTCATGTTTTCATTCATATCTCTTGAGGTCAGAGGTCAAGGGACACCTGTGAAAATCGCAATGCCAGTTTTTCCTCACCAGAATTTAGCTTAAGTTTGGAGCGTTATTCAGCCTTCTTTGCGACAAGCCAGTATGACACGGATGGTACCATTGGATCCCTTCGGTTTTCTAGTTTTATATGATGCCAGTATCTTCACTCTAGCTTTAAAACTGAACCTGCTACAACCTCTGAAAGATCGATTGCGTTAACTTTGCACATTAACTTTGATAGCCCTATTTCTAGTATTCACAAATATTTAATTTGAAATGGTATTTTGACACATTTCGCCTTCAACAAATATTGCGATTGCCTCCTTATCCTACAATTGGAAAATTGCAGGAGGCCATATTGCAATTTTGATCAAATTTCGATTAATTGTGCAGCCCTAATTTCAACAAATTGAGACTCAAAAGGATTCATATGATAAATTTAAATGGAGACAAAGAAATCTAAGATGAACAACAACAAAAAACAATCAAACTCAAGACAACAGCAGCAGCTATAACAGTCATTATGTCCAGTAGAGTGCAGGGTTACGGCTCACATCCGCACATGTACAATAATACTAACTTGTGTGTGTCGGGGGGAATGAGAGGCGGGAGGGACAGACAAGTGTGTGTGTCAGTACATGCACAATCATGTCTTGGAGCCCCCCCTAGTGCGTGTGTGTGTGTGCGAACACGAAGCACCTGCTGCGTTGCTGCAGGAAGCACCTGTCAGCGGTCGTCTCCTCGCTGCAGCCCCTGTCGACATGAGGGTTTGATCCTGAAACTCCCCAAACACACACACTTACACAGACACTAACAGACAACTTAAGCTGGCGGTTCGTTCTCCTGCAGGGGGAGTACGACACGTTTAAACCGTCAACACACTTTTCTAAAAAAGGCGCTGAGGATGAGGAGAGGCCTCTGTTTTGGTGGCATATAGATATAAAATAGGGATCTTGTTTTTCTCCTTCTCTGACATAGGAGGCAGCAGTGTGTGTTTGTGAGTGTGTGGAATTATGTTTACAACCTGCTAGGGGGAACGTTTTACGAGAGGTGACTCCAGCCGGAGTCAAAGTTCAACTAGACCTCTCGCAAACTTATTTTCATCTTTTTTTTTCACACACATTTCTGATTTCACTTTCCTCTCAAAGCATCTCTTCCTCACACTTCCAAGTTTCTCACCCAAGTCCAAGTTCAGCAGGTTTCACCGTCACACTGTTTTCAGGACACTCACACACCGAGAGAGAGAGAGACACACACAGGGCTTCTGTTAACCTGAGAGGCGGAGGGTCAATCCCTGTGATCCGCAGCCTGCATGCCTTCCATACAGACATGCCGCCGACACAGCAACCTGACTCCCAGCTAGATTAGGACTAATCAAGCATGGCACAGCTCCGGGCAGCAACACCATGACACGCACACACATACAGTATATATATATATATATATATACTAAAAGCATGTGCAAACCTGCAGCATTTTCTGTTTTACATTTCAAATTATTAACGAAAATAACGGAGTGAAATGCTGTTTTCCAGAGCAAAACCGCTGCCATGATCCGGTCTTTCTTCATTCACACAAAAAAGTTAAGAAATCTTGCAGAGTTAAATTACACATGTGAAATTCTCTCTTCAAGTATGCAACACCAGCGGGGATTCATCCCCCATATGTCAAAACATAATCCCTCCATTTTAATTGCTGTATACTGGTGTTTGCATCTACAAAAAGTCTGTTAATGGATCCCAAACAATCCACTGGGAATTCATCCTGATGTAGTTTAAATGTGACAAAACTGTGGACAGCACAGATTGTAAATCTCACAGAAAATACACTCACAAATCCAAGATGATAAAAAACTACATTTGCATACAGTATATACAGTCAGATCCACCTGAGACAAATTAATTTTAATTACTCTATATTGGTGTTTGCATCTACGAAAAGTCTGTTAATGGATCCCAAACAATCAATCATTCATTGGGAATTCATCCTGATGCAGCTTTACTGTGTCAAAACTTTGGACACAATATCATAAATCCAAGGTGATAAAAAAAAAACTAAATTTACATACACTATATACAGTCATTTCCACCTGAGGAGGGCCAGTAAGATCTATGGTTGTTTGCATGTGCTTAATTTAAAAAAATCCATAACAATGTGTATCAAAGCTTATACAGAACTGTGATGTTTCCTTTTTTAAATAAAGCAAATAAAGGAGTGACCATGTTATATTTATGACTTATTTATTTTAAGTTTATGATACAGTACAATAGAAATTAACATAAGGAAATTAAATGTATTAACTAAATTGTACTAAATTAGAATAGCTCTAAACTGGCGATAAAGTTACAGAGCTATAGCTCATTTAACTGTTTAATTTGAGTTAGTTGGCTACATTATAGTTGCAAGGTAATCACAATACAACCTGTTGATTAGTTTAAAAAACACAAAATATTGTGCCGGTAATTTGTGAACCAATGTTAGAGTAAATATTTATATATATTTTAAAATCCAAAACAATTTGGAGATTCAGACAAAGTAAGAGGGTCATGATACAAGTGAACAATGTCCTGATTCATGGGATAACACTGTTTGACCAATAAGGTGTGAGAACTGATTCTTTTAAATGTTGAGAAGCTTGTATCAGAAGGAAATCCTTGTTGTATTGAAAGTGTACGCTACCGAGCAATTTGACGTTGAAATACGTTTAATAGATGTATATTAAACGTCCATTTTTCTGTAGTTGAGATTAAGGTTAATCAAGGTTGAAAAGTGAAAGTTTAGTAAACGTCTAGTCTTGGCCTAGGCGTTGTTTCAATTTGTGAATCTGTGTATATGACAAAAAAATGGTTGCAGTGCTTATGTTAGATATTTACAATATGTATTGATGTTTTTAAGATATGGTTATATGTAGCCAATAAATCCTGTGGTCAATATAGGAGCTAAATCATAGAGGTGATGTTGAAAAGACGTCTATTGCTCAGTGGGTAACGACAGCATTTTTCATTTAAAAAAAAGATGGTTTGTGTTTATGCTTCTCGTTAGATTGAGATCACCTCCGAAAAATATTGGAAAAAAGGTTATTCTTTAAGAAAATAAAATTAGGATTAACCTGATTTTAACAATAATGTCAAGGTCAGAAATGTCATGTTGGTTTGTGTTTATTTTCCAAATGACTCTACCACCATATGCAGCAAAGAATTTCCACATAAATAACATGACAGTATAATCTTTTGTAGACGAGACCGTACGGAACAAGTGCCGTCACATGTCCAGAAACTGACTTCTCCTGTAAAAAATGTTCCCAGCAGCAGCCCCAGGTGTCGACCAGTCGTCCGGTCACAAACGTCTGGGACGTCTCAGGCCGTCCTCGGCTTTGTAGTCTGTAGCCTGAACCCCGTTTTGTCTTTGTAGTCGCCAAGCGGAACTTTATTTTGGCAGCCACCGTGTTAGAAGGGAAAGGTGATTTATGACGCCGAGGGGGCAGCAGGGTGAGCCGCCATTTTCCCTCAGTTTGCTCTGGATGTTGTTATGGCGTCCACGCAGAGTCTATTAGTGCTGGAGAGCTTGGAGTCGGGGTCCAGGATTAGCGATCAAAAGAGCGAGGGGGGGTGAAAGGTTGTGGGGTAACACGAGCCCGGCCTGCCCAGGTGGTGCAGTTTGAAAAGAGACTCCCCATCTGTGGTGTGGATGGGTCGAACATGGGCCGTATGTGTGTGTGTGTGTGTGTGTGTTTGCTTCCAACATGGTGTGTGTGAATGACTTTTACGAGGCGTACACTTCGTGGTGAACTCCGTCTAGTTGGATTTGAACCGTAACCGATTGGTTTTCAGGCTCGGGGAGGTGACCCCTGACCTTTTTTTACAACATCTGCACCTCTGACTTTCCCTCAACCACATTTTAACTCCACATTACTCCCTGTGCCACCCAGCACATAATATCAGCACGTATAATATAGAAAACACCACTGTTACACAAAAGATATATAAGGATTTTTTCACCACGTTTCAACTTAAAATTACCTTTTTTACTACTTTTTGAGCTATGAATGAATGAAAGACTTTATTTCGAATATAAAATAAATAAAAACAGATACAAAATAATAACCAAAAAAAAGAGTAATAGTGTCCGAAAAGGAGTAGGTAGAAGTAAAACTTATATTTCCCTACCCCTTTCTCACTTCTCCTCTAATAACTCATATATCATAGAATGATAGAATGATAATATAATATAATATATAAACTATCCCAGATTTATTTACATCCCAAATTAAATATATGAACAGCATCCCAAGTTTATTTACAACCCACATATCCATCCGGAGTTAAAACATAGATATAAACCAACCCTTAAGCTACATGAGAGGAGTAAAAGCCTTGAATAAAGGTGAGGAAATTTACTTTATTTTTCCAAGATAATCGTCCTGCCTTCTATAAGGAACATATGTGAGTACATACTGTACATTAGTAAATGCAGGCTGTTGATCAAGTGTACTGGTGTCCAGATTTCAGTTTTCAAATGAACTTTTATTGTAAATAATATTGCATTAAATGCACATTGTGGGACTTTGAACCTCAATTTTTAAGCTGACAAGGACAAGAAGTCCAAAAAGAGTAAAAACAAAAAGCTATTATTGTATGTTCAAGTGTAATTGAGTTTTAAACATTTAAATTTAAATCTAACATAGTTGCAGGTCTGTGAGAATGAATGTAGCATATGGAAAAAGTGTGGAATGAGTTTTTATATCCGACAATTAAATAGAAGCTTAATAAAAAAGCTTATTTAAATGCTTCATGTTTAAATTAAAACTGAAAATGTTAAAACTGGACTTGCAAAAAGTGACCAAAGTACACAAAAACACAGTCCATATTTTTATGAATAAATACTTTTATTTTTAACACAGATATATTTCTTTACACACACAGAGTATTTGAGTTTGCTGCCAGCCGTGACACCGATGGTGGTCTCTCACATGTGGGTGGTCTCATCTTCAGCGTCTGTGTCATGTGGCAGAGACGTCTGGGCTTCAGGGAGGTTGTTGCACTGCAGGTAGAAGAAAACCACTTGAACCTGAAACACACAGAGAGAAGTGTGTTAAGTATAGTTCAACCCGCACGCTATGGCGACACCTCAATACCTCTCACTGGATAAATAAAAAGACTAACTTATACAGTAATGTTAATTAGTTTACATATTTTCATTGTAATATATTGTAAATTATATGAAGAGTTTGTACAAACCAATTTTTAAAAAAGGGGGAAACAATTTCTCAACACCGATGGCATTAAACATACAAACTATGTCTTAGTATTATCTTATTAAGACATTTACTTTTAATTATTTTACTTTCTTCAACATAGTTAATTCATGTTAAAGCAGCAGCTTAATTGAACAGAATAAATCTGTCCCACTAATACTATATATCTGAAGGCTTTTGTTTCAAAAAAGTAATTGTTTTTTAAAAATAATTTGGTCATGTCCTCTGTATTTTTTATGGAAAATTGGGGGTTTAAGCAACAACTAATTGGTGACTCCTGTATTTTTTTCTTTTTTTACATTTTATATATTTCTTTTTTACTACTTTTTGGTCAGCAAAAAAAATCATCTGTATTTTCTTACAATAATTGTATTTCTGTCGGTGTGTAGAAGGCTTTAAAATACCCATTAAATCTTCATGTTGTAAAATAAACATCACAACTACATGAATAAATAAAATATAAAAATGCATTTTTAAAATTAGTTTTTTTCTAAATCAAGAAAAATAAATTTCATCCTCACAAACTGTTTTGAAAGCAAAGACATTATTTGGGCAGAAAATGTGTTGAACTGTTGCAAAACCAAACAGCAATCTCCTCAAAGTATCCAGCAGCTACTTTTCTCTGCTTCATTCCCACCTGCACCACCACCTCCTGGGTGATATCCACGGTGGGGCCATTGTAGCCCAGTCCAACCACAGGGGGGCGTAAGAGGCTCGGACCGAACACTGTAGCCAGGTTCATCAGAGACATCCTGTTCACGTCCTCCTTCTCAGAGACTCTGGACAAAAAGGATAAATAAGAATATATAAGATGAAAACACATGTTCAGCGGGATTAGTGCCAGAATCTACAGTCTCTCTTATCATTTCCTGTCGGATATAAGAAGTCAGGAGTTGTTATGTTGTGTGCTGATTGTTGTCAGACCGTTGGAGGTGGTGCAGGAGGTACAGGAAGGTGTGGCGGTTGGGGTCAGGACAGGAGTGCAGCAGGGACAACATGGAGACAAGCCGGGAGTTCATGTCCTGGATGTCTACAGGGGAGAGAAAAAAACACATACATGTGGAGTTCAGTTCACCTGGCTGAGAGGCCATTTCAAGAATAAAAGGGGTTGAATTAAGTGTTAAGGGACTGTTTGTAACTTCTGACACGTATAAATCAATCCGGGTCGGTGTCCCACGCGCTCTCTCGTGTGGCTACGCTGTTCAGACTCAGACTCCAACACAAACTACAAGGGCCACCAAAACCGCAAAGTTGTATCTAGTGAAGCCCATCGTGCAAAACAGTGTTGGCCGCGATCGGAGGACGCGGGGGAGACCGTAGCTTTGGTCTCCAGGGCCGGAGTCTCTGCTGCTCCTCTGCCTGCTTGTCTTCACTCATACACCGCGCTCGTTCTCGCTATTTCGCTCCACTCTCACGTGCATGCTCGCACATTACACACTGCAGAAGAGTTAGTTTAGCTCTGAGAATATCTAGTGAATGTACAGTGGACGTTTGTGCAGAAATAACTGCTGCAGCTCCTCCAGACCAACAGAAGTTTTCCGTGTCTTGTGAAGTGCCGGAGCTCCGCAGCGAGAAACGTTATCGTCTCCGACCAAAACTCCGGTCTCTCCCCTGTTCCCTCCGGCTGCGGCCGTGAGGCTGAAGCAGGAAAAGCCAACACTAGGATCAGCATTGATTCATGGAGAGACCTCCGTCTGGTCAGCTAACATTACTGCCAAGCAGGTGAAATATAGAGTAATATTGTGGTTTTAGCTGACGTGTGTCGCCTCACTGCGTTGAGCGATGCTTGTTCATGTCTATGTAGAACGAGCGCGAACCCGACGCTGACTTTCGCTGACTTAACGGCCACAGGTGTGTCACAAATAGTCCCTTTAAGTTTAAGTGTCTTACCCAGCGTCCTGGCCAGGCTCTGAAACATCTCAGTGGGTATGAGAGGCTCAGGCAGCTCTCTCAAGTACAGTTTGAGAACACCGGAGACAGCGTTCACCTCAGCACTTCTCATTCGGGTTACTGCTTCACGCAGATCTGAGACGGGGGAGACAATGCGATCAATATTACTGTACAGTATCTTTTTTTGGCGTACACTTCCTTCCTCATGAGCACAAGAAAAGGCGCGTGGTCATAGTGCTGAGAAGCAGCAGTTAATCCATTTTTTCTACAGTGGTGATGTGAACTATGTTGCATGCATAACAAACATGACACATCCAAAAATCCAACATTTGTCAGTGGGAGAAAGTGAAGTTTCAGAGGCTCTTTCTTACTGCTGTCGAACGCAGCCTTGAGCGTGCTGATGTCACTGGAGGTTCCTGAAACCCTATAGATGCCCACCTCGTCCAGGCCTCTCCTCTCCACCTCCTCCACGCAGCAGCGCACCACATGTGGGACGAGCACTCCCTCCTGTCTGACAGAATTAAAAGATGTTTGTTATGGATGGGTTCGTTTCGTTTCATTGCAGATTCCACTCTTGCCACACTTCTGCTTCTCTTCAGCGCACACAAACTGCCTCACTTCTTCAAAGTAGCTGTACAAAACGGGCACACAAGGGAAATAAAATTCAAGCTTTCAGTTTCAAGCTTTTTTTACACCCCCCCCCCATGGGGCCAGACAGGGTCAGCAGCAACACTTGTTGTATTCCAGGAACTTACTGAGCCACCGTTTCAATGGGGAAACAGAAGACGGGATGTTGTTGAGCTTTAGGGCTCGGTGGTTCAAGCGTGTGGGGGCAGTACTTCAGGGAGAGAGTCACCTCCACCTGGCCAAGGTGTAGAGTCTGCCTCCTCCATCGCTTACTCAGGGTTTTAGAGTCCAACTGATAGACAAACAGAAAATATTAGAGAACAGACATGACGGCAGATGTTTAGAAAAACAAAGACTTGAATTACGAATCTAAAAATAAAATGCTTTGGATGTGAATCTAGTAAGAATAATTGTACAGGGTTGTTTTTATACATTTTTTTTATATCTTTAAAGCAGCATTAATTGATTTTAATGCCACTAGGGGGCAGCATGAAAAGCAAATAACACAACATGGACACACAGGATGACCTTGATATGAGAAGTTGATATGACAAACACATACGACCAGCAGACACGGAGCAGCATTAGCATTCATTCGGAATCGTGTTTCTGGCCACCTTCTAAATGTACGTCCAATATTCACTCTCTCCGTTTTGGTCTCCACCAACTCCTGAGGGAAATATCTGGCTCCCTTGTGACTAAATGCTCCACTACGTTCACTAGCTAGTCGTTAACTTTATCTGTTAGCCGTTTGGTGCTGAGCAGGCAGCATGATGAGAGCTGTGAGAGTGAAACAGTAAAGGCCGTAAAAAAACAAAAACAACGAGCTGAAAGACGCTAAAAAGTCCCGTAGAGCTAAACTGCAGAGTCTGGTGATAATTCTCTGTGGCTTTGTCACTGCAAGCAATGGCTTTCACATTGCACTTAGGACTGCATTCACACCAAAATCAGGCGTCTCGGCAATAACGCCAGTTTATTTGAAAGTGCGTTTAACTTGCAGCGAGGGGGACCATAGGGGGTGCCGAAAAAAAGAAAGAAAATGAATAAACTTTTGGAGAAATGCAACCCAACGTCACGCTGCAGTGGCCAATCATGTAACCGGTGATCCAGAGCTGAACCACTCGGCCATGAGGGAACAAAAGATACTAATCATCATGCAGTAGCTTGGTGGTAATAGGCCATTAGTGACACGCACAACCCTGCACTATATCGCCACAACACCTGATTTGACCCATCATTTTACCCATTTTTGATACAAAATGATGTATTATTGCAGCTTTAATATTTATAGATTTCTATATTCTTCAAAGCTAATTTTTTTCAGAATGATAATAAAGCTGAAGCTCAGTCCGTCTTCATACCTTTACAGAAGCTTTGCCCAGGACAGCGTCATCATGTCCACCTGACTGACTCACACAGAACACCCTCAGGTTCTGAGCCCCGTCCACCTGGAAACACAGCTCCTGTTTGACAGAAAACAACGTGGTGTTAACACCGTTGACGACAGCAGTGTCCTAAAGCTACAACACGTCTTACTTTAAGCCGTTTGATCCTGGCTACCAATTGGATTTAGTGTAGGTTTTCCTGCCACTGATCATGTTTAAAGCGTGGCCTGGTCTGGCCACAGCGCCGACTTTTTAATCCTCCTGAAGCCTGACATCATGTCGGATGCTGTCTAGACATGAAGATGTCATATACTGTAACACCCTGGACTCTGGCTGACAAATCAGCCGCCTTTTATATCAGTTTTAACTCCATTTTATTCAAGTTTATTTTGTAAAACAATAACTAACCTGGTCCCAATGTGGGTTGAGGCTGTGGACTGATGTGTGCGTCTGGGCTTGTTTATCGTAAAACTCATAGCCGTCCACTTCCACACACACATACACACCTGAAAAAGACAGAGTGACCTCTAGTTCATCATTCATATAGGTCATAATTGGTTATTTGGTCTGATCAAAAAAGAAAAGTCCCATATTAAACATACAGGCTGGTTGCTGCAGGCCGCAGGCGGAGTGGACGGCCACACTCAGAGTCCCACACAAAGACTTCTCGTCCTCCACTGGTGAGAGACAAGGACATAAATATCCTGAAGCTCATTGGATTTAATCGTCCCGAACAAAAGTGAAACGGAGCGAGACGAGAAACGACGTAAAGAAAGTGCTGGAAAAGGTTTGAGGAGAGCATTAAAAGATCAAAAGGTACAGTAAAGCTCCACAGAGTCTGTGTATTATGTTTCAGATACAGGATGTGACTCTGTGGTGAGGAAGAGGTCGATAGAGAGACGGTGGCTGTACCAGCATTTGTGCTGTGAAGTGGTGGCTGCTGGGTCATTCTCAGTTTCACACATGCACTTGTGAGGGTGAGCAGGTCTGGAGGGACCGTTTCTATGTCTGATAAAAAAAAACACACACACACAGCAAATATATAGGCAGCTTACAAACGTTAAGACCCATGTTGCACACTGAAATGATGCATATGTGACCTCAGACGGAGGTGTTTGGGTCCACAAGACAATTCAAGTTTGTTTCTCACTTAAACACTGTTGACCTCGTCACAGCTATATTGTCACACTTCCGTCCCACTCAACTTTCACTTTTTACTTCTCAAAAACCAGCATGCTGTTGACGCCTCTCTATTGTTGCTCCGTTACAGATGAATTGATTTCAAGCATGTAGACATTAGGCCACAAAAAGAGTAGCAAGAGATTCCCGCAATAATCTAGCAATTCAGGTATCTAGTAATTTTAACTCGTGGCCTCCAGATGAAGATGTGAACTTACTGTCTGTGGTGAGTTCGTGAATGGCTTCTCTCCATTCTTCAAGCTCGTACAGGGAGGAGAAGAGGAGAGTGTGACTCTGCAGTGAGGGGAAATAAATTGTTTGAATTTTAGTCGTTTATTATTCAAAACTGCGACTTAACTTAACAATATCAGCGTGTGCATATGTGTGTACCTTGCCACTGGGGCTGTGCAGCTCCAGTGTGTAAACAGGGGAGTGTGTGAGCAGCATCAGCTCCATTTGCTCCAGTTTCTTCCTGCTACGAGATGCCAAAGCCAAACCCCGGGACCCTTTCTTTACACAAACACATTGTTATATTTCACTCGTCTGTTAAAAACACTTGTCATATACTCTTTTCTCTTGTATTTTGTCACACAAACGTACTGCGTGATGCTTTAGCTGTTGTCGGAGGAGGTAAATCTTGGTTCTTATGGTGTGTAGGCGAAGCTGTGCGTCTGCTGAACGTTCTTGATCTGCAACCCAGCGGAGTTTTAAACCAGCGAGAGGCAGATACCAGCAGAACCTGTACTGGTCCTGCTTCCTGGAAGAATACATGCAGTCAGCGTTGTAAACTGCTGGCCTCTAAAAAAAAAGGTAGACCACATTTCCCACAAAGGTGCTTTCTCTCGCTGCACTCACCCTCTGGTTGCCTGTTTGAGTCTAGTGCACAGCAGGAGGTCGGTGTAAAGGAAGACGTGACGCAGGCTGCGTTCCACCTCGCTCGCGTCCACCACAAAGCCGTCACGCATCAACTTACGCCTCTGGGGTAACACGCAAACACAACACTTTGTTCTGAGGTGCAAATCGATGCTCACATATGGCTGCACATGCAACTAAACGCTTTTTCATGTACATCTTGGGCCAGATTTTGTGTGAGCCTCACCATGCCGTGACTGAGCGTGACCTCTCGTTTGCTCTGTGAACTCTCGTTGATGCCAGACAGGAAGCTGCGTGACAATCTCAGAGCTTCTTGTAACAACGTGTAATCGCCGTGCCCCACTGGCGTCGTCTTCAGGAGGTCCTGTAAGATCACAGAGAGGTTGCTAAGTCAGAAAGTGGTCAGAGAATAACCGTAGAGGCCATAGAGGTTCAGGAAATTGATTCATGATCTCACACGCAGCACTAGTGTGGTCTTGGTTACTCGGTCCAAAGGCTTGTGTAGTAGAGCTGTAAAAAGAAAGACCACATCAGATACTGTCGGCCAACAAGTTATCAAAAAACAAAAACACTCATTTAGAGTATGTACCTTCAAATGTGTATTGAGTCCGAGCTTTGTCTGAGCCGTTGTGAGACATCATGCTCTGGAAGAAGGAGAGATAAAATGAGACTGGCTCAGATAACCTTGTTACAGTCGGTGTTCCTCTGGAGGTGCAGAGTTTGTGGTACCTGGGCCAGGGTTCGGAAGCGAGGGTCTGAGTGTGTGCACTTGCGAACAACTTCAACAGCTTCCTCGTAGTTTCCAATGAAACCACCGTACAGACCGATCTGGTTCACCTGCGAAGGCAGCAAAACAGATGGATGAATGGATGGATGGATGGATGGATGGATGCAGGGAGGGGGGGGGGTGAAGCACCATCCAAATTTGGTGATTACCAAAGTGAATTTTAAAAAAGTTTTAAAAAATGTCCTTTCCAAAACAAGATGTCTGCCATGCAGCAAAGTGAACACTATCAGTGTGTTCCAATCCGCGTACTTACACTTACTATTTTGAGTGCATAAGTGCGTTCACACTGTGAAGTACGGCAAAATGCAGTGCACTCGGAGTACCCGGATGTTGTACTCAAAACGGTCAAATCGTTGAGTGTGGAACGCTGGACACTTTTCAGCTATTTTGGCGGGTAGTGGACGGGTAAACCCTGAAGGAGGCAGCAGTGCAACACAAAGGATGCCAGCTGCCGTAAAACCCAGAAGAAGAAGATATTTTGGTGGGTAGCGAGCCGCGGTCAAATGTTGCGATCGTCATTTCCGGTAAGCGCACCGCAGAGTATTCGATTCGAGACGACCCTACCCCGTTGAAATTCACGCACTACTCAAGTAAGTACAGAGTGCACACTACACTGAAGTGTACTTCAGGAAGTACGTGGATTGTAACACCCTGAATCTTTTCTGCTGCCTTCAAATGGGGTCGTGTTTACGGTGTTCACAAGAAGAGTCCATATGAACGCCCTTTCGGGGTATTCACAAAGTGGTGGGTGGAAATTCCTGAAAGCTCTCGAGTTCTGACGTGTTTGCTGTCATTTTCAGAAATGGCGGAGGACATAGAAGTTAATTTTTCGGTGAATGGTAAGCGAATATATTGTAATTTTAATCGTATAAAGGGTTTTTTCGTAATTATATAATATGTCTGAGTAAAATGTTGATATTCCCAACGGAATAGCAGCGGTGTCCTCACTACTTAACCACATGAACACCAGGCATATTGTGTACATGACTTCCCATGTCGTAAACACAAGCTCACAAGAAAATTATGAAATATTTAATGTTGGGCAACCAGTTCATTTTAGTCACTAAACTTTCAATTTCAAACATGTTTTTAGATATTATTCCCTATGACAGTGGGGGGGAAGTGTGAAATTAAACTAAAATTGAATAGACAGTTTTACAGCAGAAATTTGGACACTGCTGCAACTATTAACATTGTTAATTGCTGCGCTGCATTGCAGTAGTTGCTGGAACCAACCAATGTTATCAGATATTAGTATTTTTATCTGCTGTGAAGTTAAAATGCCATAAAATTAGTGCTCTGCAAGATTTATCCAGACCTTGATGTTCAAAACAAAGACATCAGTGAAATCCAGTCAAGAGTTTTGTGTCTTTAGTGTATAAAAACAGTTTGAGTGAAGTTTATTGCCATTTTTGTGTCATGTTCTTTATGAAGTTATTTTAGTAATACTTCAGTAGATCCTCAGTATTGGTAATTGATAAATGTTTTTTGGCTTTGAAAGGGCAGCATGACAGAAACTCACAGGTGTTTTCACTGTTTTCATGTTGCCTGATTAGGTCTCTTCTCAGGACTCTGGGGGCATGAACAAGCTGTGCTTGATTGACATCTCCCTCACCCTCCTGCTAGATTGATTGCAGCTTTGAGGGCAGGAAAACGTACTCCTTTATCATTCTTATTAGTGCATGTCATTTGGTGACCTTACTTAATTAGAGTATTACTCCGTCCAGCTGTGAACGGAGTTTAATCAGCCAAAATAACTATGCAGGTGTGCACATGACTAATTGCAATAAAAAAATAATAATAAGGATTCCATTGTAAAACCACATTAAATTCAACAATTTAAGAATGATTTTGTCATCAAAGAGATTTCTCAAAAGTTATGTATGAACCACACGTTGTATGCCAGAAGTCAGTCACTATGTAACAGCTGTACTAAAAAGGACAGGTAGTCTCCAGGACGGGGCGATGGGATACATTTTACATTTGTTTAACAGTTTTAAAGCTGGAATGAATTTCATGAGACAGTGCAAGTGCAAAAAGACTAATTCTGTACTCGGACCGATGGATAGATGTAATTCAATGCTTTTGTACAACAAACTTTAATTTTTCCAACCTAATATAAATGACAAATGTCAACTGACGCTCAACAAAAACAACCCACAGAGTGTGTGAGACTCATTATGGACACTTGAGATCATGTTCTCAATACAGTGCTGCAGGGATGACATATTTTTGTAGTCCAACCCAGAAGTTAGCATCGCACTGGTTCCCCTGACAAAAAGCCAATGGGATTTTTCCATTTGGTTTTGGATTATTGCAGAAAATAAACTCTGTAGCAAACACAAGTTTGTGATACTTCCATGTTTTGTAATCTCCACAAATGAACTCCACTTTTATGATTTTTGAAGAGTAAATGCCATCGCCAGTAGTTAAAGGCGGACTAGTGTTCGGTGTGATGACGTGTAGTACATGGATGTCTAAAGAGAACTGGATACAGTGTCGGAGGCGGGGCCCCGTTCATTCCTATGAGAGTTGCTCATTGGCGCATGAAGCCAAAATGGCTCGACTGCATTGCTTCCGCATCCATCTGGCCCATAGAGCAGGCGCAGTAGCGTTTCTTTTAACTCAGCCTCCCAGCCCGCGGTCTAGCCTCGGTCTGGGGCTCACTCATGTGAACGGAGGAAGGAAAATAACTCTGGATTGGGCTATGAGTGCATTTTACAACTTTTAGAACCTAATGATTTAAATAAGGACTTTTCAAGTGTTCATACTGGGAAGTAGATTTAAGAAGATTTACCTCAAAAGCAAATTATCAGCTGATTTACAGACGACTCTTTCCCAATGTAAGTCCATCGGAAAAGTCTTTTTGTGCCAAATGGCATCTCGTGACGGACACAAAGTTATAGTACCACCGTTTGGACACTACAAAAAAAAATTCAAATCCCAGCGCTCTTCCTGGGGGCGTGGTTTAGTAGTCTCATTTTGCCACTTGTTAGCAACCACCCTTTTTAAGACACGTAAAAGTTTCAAAATTTTTGAGTGGGATATTTACTGACGTATTGTATATCGTAGAATTAAACGTTAAAATTACTTAAGCTTGTGTTAACCACTGACTTTATTTCAGGCATTTAACCAAAAACCCATTAAAATAAAAACATCGACTTCCATCCGAGGGAACCGGAAGTGCTAAAATGCTAACTCATTTCCGGGATTTAGGACTCATTCCTGCAGCATGCTATATTGTTTCTGGGAATGTGGAGGATTTTAATGTACTGAGGAGTTTACATACTCTACAGTTATGGGTGGGTTTTGGTTTTAGGCTGATGCTGATTTTTCAGAGTAAATAACCCTAAATGGGTTTTGGCAGTATGTGGTGAATTATTTGAAACATTTTTTGGATCAACATGATGGGAAATAACAGTTAAATGAATATTTTGTGAAAACTAAATCAGAGTTTTGATGCCAAGTTAAAGATTTCTTAGGTGGGTTTGGTAGAATTGAGGGGATTTGGACTTCAGTATTTTCAAAATCCTGTCAAAGACACTGTTCAGACCATAAACTGAAGGTTTGGGGTGCTGTATTATCACTGCTTTGTTTTCTGTTCATTTGTATTCATTCATTCCCTTCATCGGGGCTGTCGTGCTTTTCACCATCAGCCTGAGCTCATTATCTCCTTATAAGAAATATAAGAGTAGCACAGCCACATGACTGAGGAATAAAACAGCTCTGCTATAACCCACTTTACACACACACACACACCGTCACACTCATGAAGAGAACTATCAGGAGTGCTCTGCAAGCACAGGTGTCTTATAGGCCGTCATCAGGGTGTGGCCAGGTAAGCAGGTGTGTCCATTTTACTCTGAAGATGCACAGGTGGAACAAATAACCTTAACGACTCCTACATACTGTGCATGCAGGCTTCACAGCTCGTTAATGTCATTAATCACACCTGTGCTTTACCTGCCGTGACAAGTCCAAATGCATGATTTGAAATTTTAGTTTGCTGTATTCATATAAAAAACAATATATACATAACATATAACTACTTGAAAAATGTACACAATGCACAAAACAAAACAAAATTCAGTAGAGTAAGAGATATGGATGTGTTAAGATTACAAAATGAATTGAAATAAAATTAAATAAGATAAAACAATAAAGCATAAATGGCATTTTAAGAAAAAACTGTATGATATTATATGCACGGTGGTGCAGTGGTTAGCACTGGCGCCTCACAGCTAGAGGGTTGCAGGTTCAAATCCGGCTTGGGACCCTTCTGTGTGGAGTTTGCATGTTCTCCCCGTGTTAGCGTGGGTTTTCTCCGGGTACTCCGGTTTCCTCCCACAGTCCAAAGACATGCAGGTTAGGTTAATTGTGGACTCTAAATTGCCCGTAGGTGTGAATGTAAGCGTGAATGGTTGTCTGTCTATATGTGTCAGCCCTGCGATGGACTGGCGACCTGTCCAGGGTGTACCCTGCCTTCACCCAATGTCGGCTGGGATCGGCTCCAGCCCCCCCGCGACCCCTAACGGGATAAGCGGTTGCAGATGGATGGATGGATGTATGATATTAAAAGAAAATTTAAAAGAAGGGGAGCCATTTAAGGCAAAAAAAAACATGAAATTTTAATTAATTTGTGCACAAATGTTGCCACCAAATTTGTGCTCTGCAGCCACAAAAATACCAAATATGTCAGGCTGAGTCATGGTGATATAAGTACAAAACAATGCACAAAACAAATATTTCCATTTGATTTGATTGCAGCTATTTAAAAACAGGGAGTCTTGTGTTTGAATATTTCACTCATTGTAAACACCATATAGTATATAATATATTGAACGAACCCTGAATATATTGAATGAACCCTGAATATATTGAACGAACCCTGAATATATTGAACGAACCCTGAATATATTGAATGAACCCTGAATATATTGAATGAAATCCTGAATATATGGAATGAAATCCTGAATATATTGAATGATGAATTTGATTTGAATTTTAATGCCACCGAGCCGTCCTCTGATCAATCATCCAATCAATTGTTTTTTTGGCCACTTGGGACAACGGAACGAGGATTCCTAATTGAAGCATGACACAACATACACTTACTTAAAAGTTAACACAGTTAGTAGAGAACTTACAATTTTCAGAAACAGGTCCCCCACCATCAACTCAAAGCCGGCGTAGCTCATCTCTCCCTCCTCAACGCGTCCGGGCTCAGTGAGCCGGGCCTTCAGGCCGGAGTAGAAGCTCTGGTGCATGTCTCTGAGCTCAGGTAACTGGTAGAAAACAGTCCGGACCTCTTGACTGGACAGAACTGGCTGGGAGGTCCCGGCTGAGGCCCGCAGAGCCTTCATGGGCTACAGGAAAATAAGTTTTAAAACATTTTAGTTGTACAAGCAGAGGTGTAACGGAAATTTTCATCTCTTCAGTAGACACTCCAAGACCCCCGAGGAGTAGGCCTAGTTAACACTGTACCTTTAGAGAATCTCAGAGCCTCACATCTAGCAGACCTTGTCTCCATAAGCATTAAAACAGTGACCCGACAGTTTTGTCTTCTGACAGATAACCTCTGTAAACAAAGGATGGCTGAAGTACCTGTTATGTCTTGTGATGCTCTGTTGTCTGTTCTAATGATTCACTTTACTATTTCTTCATGACTGCGCTTATCTGTGTGTTATGAATTAGTATGTATAAAGATCTGACTATTTTTGTGTTCGGGGGCTCACTTGCCACAGCCCACTCAGGTGACTGTGCTCGTGAGTCCATCTGCAGATGCTTTTCTTATTCAATTTACTTGAAAGACAAGTTGTGACCTTTGCTTGTGTCTTGTTTTATTTCCATGTTTGCATTAATAATCATGTCTCCTTATCAGCCCCTTTGCGATGTTGAGTCCCTCAGGGGTCGGTTCTTGGGCCGATCCTCTTCTCATTGTACATGCTTCCTCTGGGTCATTTGTTCAGCAGCTTTCATGACGTGTCATATCATGTCATGTTATGCGGATGACACTCAGATCTATTTTTCAGCCAAAACCAATAATCTCAATCAACTGTCCTCCCTCCATGACTGCTTAGCAGCAACCAAAGACTGGATGTCTCTCAACTTCCTCCACTTAAACCCTGATAAAACAGACATTCTTTTAATAGGACCAGACAATTTTGCTACAGCAGTTCATCAGTCATCATGTCACTTTTTCACTGTCTGATGTTTCAGCTTGTGTGTGAAGCACTTTGTAACGTTGTGTTTTAAAAGGTGCTATATAAATAAAGCTTTTCTTACTTACTTACTTACTTTTAACAGAAACTGCCACCACAGAGGCTAAAGGCCAACTAATGTAGGTGAGCGTGTGTAGAAAAGGCGAGAAAGATAAGTATGTGTGAACATACTGAATCGAGTGTACAGTTCACATACAACCCCTCAAAGCTTCATTTGCATGCAATTTCAACAGCTTCTCAACTCTCAAACCACGGCTGAATAACAGCAAGCATATAAAAAAATATACACACCCACACTGCTGAGCGAAAACAGCGCAGACAAAACATCAACTTTCTGAATCACTTCTCACATCCACATATTTTTTTTAGGTCAAATGAGTCACATTATGTGAGAATACAGAAACGGAATACAGAAATCTAGGAAGTTACGGGTCCCAGCCATGAAATAGTCTGACACGTTATCCCCTATAAAACGGTTTAAACAAACAAGTTTTAACGTGGTAATTTGTGATCTTTAGAGGTGTGCGTGTATGTGTATTTTGTTAGCTTTGGACAGAGACAGGCAAGCTGTTTCCCACTGTTTACAGTCTTTATGATAAGCTAAGATAAATGAAGAAATGATAGTGTTATCAACCTTTTTAGAAAAAAAGGGGAACCTTGTCTCTGATAGGGAACAATCCAATTGTGGTTTAAGAAGGAAACTGAACAATGAAGACATGCATCATGACGCAACCCTAACTACATGCACCTGACAGCTGCTCATATACTTAGATACACTAAAAAAGTCCTTTACATTCATGTAAAGTAAAAAAAAACTGTTGTTGGAGAGCAAGTTGGACTCAAAATAAGAGTTATTTGCTGGTTCTCCTTTAGGCTACATGATAAAAAAAACAGACTGTTGACAGCAGAGCAGCAAAGAGGAAGTTTAACAGTTCTAATAATTATATCAACAGGGTTTTTCCCCCTTTGCAATATGGAATAGCCCAGAGAATAACACGAGTTGACACCACCTATGTTTTGATGCTGAAATAAGAGAACTTATTTTCACGTTTGTGTGTGTATGTTACCATCAGCAGGGCCTCCAGCTCTCTGAGATAAACCTCCTCACTCTCCAGGATGCCTTTCAGGACCACGAGCCTCCTCTCCAGCATTTCCTCCGGGCTGCTAAACGTCTGAAATCACAGAATATACACAAAAGTCAGTATTAAAATCCGTGTCCTGACAATTCATCCAGCCAGTGACACTGCAAATGCTGCAGTATTGGCTACAGTCATCTCTACAATAAGGAAAAGTCAGAGAAAGTTGAGTGAAAAGATTCACAAGGATAAAGATATTCTACAAAGTCATAATTTAGTGAATAATAATAATGAATTTTAATCGGATAAACACTGATGATCGTCATATCATCACACAAAATGGATTTATCTCTGAATGACTTTTTGGTAAACAAAACTTTGCTCATGGATAGGCCATATGACACATAAAACATTGAATATTTCCTTATTTGGTGTATTAAAATTGGCACTTCTGTATTTTGCCACCTTCATCAAATGGGCACCGTTCGTGGAAAACAGAACTTCACTGCTTTTCTAAATACTGCGGTCAGAAGAAAAACGAGGAAGTAAAGTCAATGTCAAGAAAACACAACGGTAACATTTAGAAAGTGTCTGTTTAATATCTAATATTTGAATAGTCACATGGCAGTTATTCGGCTGTTTACACCCGGCCAAGTTGAATATGCTACTTCATTTAAGAATAGTTAGCTGGCCGAAGGGTTTTCTGCCAGAAAGCACTTTCAAGCAGAAAGATTTAGTAGTAGTAGTAGTAGTAGTAGCAGTAGCAGTAGTGGTAGTAGTAGCAGTGGCAGCAGTAGTAGAGTAGTATTAGTAGCAGTAGTAGTAGAGTAGTAGTAGTAGCAGTAGCAGTCGCAGTAGTAGTAGCAGTAGCAGTAGCGATAGTGGTAGTGGTAGTAGCAGTAGCAGCAGTCGCAGTAGTAGTAGCAGTAGCAGTAGTAGTAGTAATAGCAGTAGTTGTAGTAGTAGTAGTAGTAGTAGTAACAGTAGTAGTAGTAGTAGTAGTAGTAACAGTAGTAGTAGTAGTAATATAAAGAGCGACAAAGTATATGCAGGGAGTAGGTTGAGGTGTTTTCAGTCCCATTTTGGTTAGGTTTAGGCAACAAAACTACTTAGTTAGGTTTAGGAAACATATCCATACAGTACATATACACATACAGTATCTAATGTGTGCCCACGTTGGGTGCAAATAGCATTGTTTGCTATGGACACCTGGGTGCTAATAGCATCTGCTGTGAATTGATTGATTTTTCTGTTTTATTCCCTGTCTTTTCCGAAAAATTCTGATAGAATAAAGGTCTGAAGTCAGTTGGACATTGGGGCTTATATGGCTCCATGTATTGTTTTTGTACTATGTGGTATCCTTCAAAATTCACCCAAATATAGTCGATGAATAGCCGATAGATGAGAGAACTTGATTCTTTTGCAAAATCTAAGATATAACTCGAGGACCTGCTAATAGCTTTTTTTATAGTATTGATATGTTTTAGGTTGCATCTGTACATCTCCACTCCTGAAGCTCCATGTATCCCTCTCTACTTTAGAGATCATAAAAATAAAAACATTTTTACATGTGTAATGTGAAGGAATGCAACAACTCACGGGGGTGTCGGGGAAGTCGAAGCTCTCAGGGTGGAAAGGAGTGAGCAGACAGGACACTGCCTCCTCCTGGAACACATCCTCCTCCAGGACCTCAGTCTCTGCTTCAACTACAACTGACACACAAACACACACACAATATATAGCACGTAGTAGTATGTAGGTATCTGTCATATCACAATTTTAGAATAGATTATGGTGTATTTTCAACAAACAAAATGAGTAAATGACACTTTTCAGATTGGATCTTTCAGTTTTTCTAGAGAAGAGAAGCTATAACGCTTTATAAATTGACATTTTCTTTACATAACAAAACACTCCGTCCCTCACCTTGCACATGCTGTGAGTCCAGATAACGCACAGCCTCCTGGTAGACGTCCATCGAGGGTCAGAGGTCCTCTCCTCACGGTGCAGGCTGAGCTCTGGAGACGCTGCATGTGAACAAACACACAAAACTTCCTCTTTCTCTTCAGGGTGCGCAAAAAGGGGAAAATACAGCTTCCTGTCTGTCCGGTAAAAGCCAATGAGAACTGGCACCTGATGTTCAATCCAGTCCCACAGTTGCACTTCACTTCCTGTAAATGTGTCCATGTCAACATCTGCAGAGTATTTACTATCAAAACTTCCCTACTGCATAATTTCTTCATCAGTTACTGAAATCATGGCTGGTTTTCTCAACCTTAACTAGTTGCTATATTACCGTACCATGTTGTAATTTTGACCTCCATTACAATCAGGATGTAGATTTTACCTGCCATTATCAGTATACAAGTTATAAAAATGTACATATATCTGGTGATAAATGTGTAAAACATAAAGATGTGTTACAGTCAGAGTAACAATCAGTCTCAATAATAACATTAAGATAAACCGTATGTGGCTGTATATTTCTGTATTAAACATGAATGATTCTCATGGTTTAAATGGAGCCTCTTTTTATAGTCCAACGCTGCCCTCTCCAGTACAGCACATGTTAACACAGCTTCATTAGTGCTGCTGCCATTCTTGTGTTTGAGTCTTATCTGTTCTTGTTGATAGTTTTCTCACCAGACTGAAGTGACAAATGTGACACCACCACCCAAACTGAGACGCTCACATGTTTCCTGTTGGGGCGTGTAATCTAATACTGCTACTGCCAGTTGTGGTTTGTGGTGTCGTGAAGCAAAATCTATTGTATGTACCGACACTATTTTTTAAGAACAAAATTGTTTATAAAGCAATGACCAATATATAACTTTGATAATATATTTGATTAATATATTTGGAGATGTGTTTCAAACTAATAATCTGCATTTGGTGTGTACATCAATTATAAATAATACCACTTTTGCTTTTATGTTTAGCGATGTGATCAAACTTGAAAAATCTGAAAACATAAGTGACATGTTTTTGTCACTTTTATTTAAAGATCTGTGTTAGCAAGCTCCAGTCTTGTGTTTGGAGTTTTTTGGTGGTGAGTCTTATTAAACCTTCAATAATTCATTATTTGTCCACTTGGGGGCAGAAGAAACAAACACAACATCGACCTATCATCAACTTTTAAGTTGATATGTTGAACAGATAGTTGCTTATTTACACACCCAGCAGTTATAGAGCAACATTAACATTCATTAGAGTCATGTTTGTGTCCAACTGATAAATATAAGTTAGTTAGTTGTTTGTGAAAAAGGTAAAAACAATGAGTTGTGTATGTTATAATTAATATGTGTATGCAGTAAGTTTATAATAGTTTGAAATTTCAATTAGTTTTTGTTAGTTTTGACTTTTCAATTTCATTTTAGTGTTTGCTCGTTTTAGTTTAGTTTCAGTTTTTCAGAAAGGTTTAGTTTTAGTTTTTATTTAGTTTTAGTTTCTTTGCAAGTTTTCGGCATTCATTTTTATTTTATTTTTATTAGTTTTTAACTTGGCAATATCATTTCAGTTAAGTTTTTTCTTAAAGGATATAGTTCTTATTTACTTTCAGTTTACTAAAAAAAAAATTCACTGCTTATTTTCATTTGTTTTAGCTTATTTTAATAATCCTCGTATGTTATTAATTTAAAAAACACACTTTTGCTTTTGTGTTTCTGTTTTGATAAGATGCAAAAATCGAAACAAAAAGTACAAAAAAATACTGGAATAAGTCCCAATTCAGTACGTCTTTGTTATGAATACTTTCTAATACTAATTTCTGAGGACACTAACATGTTATCATTACTATGACCAGATTATTCCTCCTGCATTCCCTACTTCAGTCACTACTGTTATAAATGAGTAAGCTTATAAAAAATAAGGACATTTCACAATCATCAATAACTGACTAGAACAGAAAATGTGTGTGGCTTCTCCGCCTCCACATCTCCCTCTGCCTTGTCTCATCCCACAGACACACACATTACTCCCCCTCACCCCTCCCGTTCTCCCACTTTCTCCTTTCTCCACATCTTTCCAGAAACAGGAAACTGAAACTTACCAGATATTTCCCTTCCAGATACTGGAGGGGGGAAAACATTTTTTGCTGAGCTCAAGGCCCTTCCGAACAAACTCACGGACTTTGTTCAGCTCAAGATGATCAAAGCCTACGCCTGTGATAAGCACTCTTTCAAAAAAGAGGAGCACTGTATGGAAATGTCATGTAACTGTAACTGAACTGAAAGTTATCAGTGAAACACAAACCAAGATACTCAATAAAACATCATATACTGTGCCGATAGGGACAATAAAACAAAGACAAGGTGCTAAGCAATAAAATGTGATGAAATATTGTGTGGTATTTCACAATATCAATAAAAACAGTGACAGGAAACTACACAGAAACTCATGAAGAGCAGCTAATGTTTCAGATGCATTTTGCACCTACTCTAGCCAACATAAGGAATGGTGTAAATATGTAGCGGATTTTAAGGAAGTCATTGAAAGGATATTACAGTAACTTGGAAATGTTTCTGTTTCTGAATGAAGCAAGATTGAGGAACCGAAAGCTCAGGATACACAAACACACCCAGATTTTGGGCTAACAATTTTAAGTTTGCTGTCAGACTTCCAATTTTATTCTGCAGATAAGGGAAATAAAAAGATTAACTGAGGTCAAATTTTGGGCGTTAACACAAGAAGGATCTGGCATTAAGTGATTCTCATGTGTTGTGTTCAGAAACCAAAACATTACTTTACTGGTCTGTCATTTCTGAATAGTTTTATTGAATGTTTTCTGAAAAGACGAACAAAGAACTGAAGGATGGAGAAGGAAAGAAAGAAGGAACAGTGTGTAACATTTTGCAGAAATGGAATATAATGTTCATAACTATGCCTTCATTAGTGTATAATCACCCCAAACTAAGAATCGTTGTGTTTTCATTAGCTTAGAATGAGCCCTTCATATCTATATAGGGAGCGGGTCCTCTTCATGGAGTCTGGCATGTTGCTCCGCCGTGTTTCTCCAGCAGCCCAGCCGTCGTCTGACTTCCGTTGCTCCCAAATTAGTGTTATTATGGTAAGGATGACCTCTGAGCGAGGCAAACAGCGTAACCGCGTTTTTGCACTCGGCGGCTCACGTTACCTCAGTCGTGGAAAGGGAGAAGTGAGCGGAGGGGTACTCAGTTGGTTGCAATCTGCAACCACACCGCTAGATGCCGGCAAATCCTACACACTGTCCCTTTAACCACTTTAAAAGCTATCTTTAAAACACACTATATCTGGCAAATTCTTATTGGCATTTAAATTAATTGATGGCACACCTTTATAGCAGGCTTTGTACGTATAAATAGACTATTTCAAATCCTTTTTCATGTGGGTAATACATTTACTTTGTCTACTTTGTCTTACTGACCCTAGTAAATCCTTTATCTATGCACCTATTTCTGATGTTGTGCCAAAGTATTATTCTTTAATTAGTTGACCTCACTCCTTTTACCTTTTTAGTATGTTTGGTTCTAAATGAATAAACTGACTGAATTATATAATCATGCAACAACTATGAACCGTTACATTTCATGATCAGCGATATATAAATACTGTGCACCATCACTGACAAACAGATGTTTTTTTTAACTTTGCAGCCAATTAAATCAATCATTTACATTCCTTCCTCTCAGAGTTCAAACTGTTAGTCATGACTTTATATCGACCCGACATGTTGCACAAGTCAAAAAAAAAGAGATGTAGGCAGTTTTGACAACATGTCCCAACAGTTTTTGGATCTATGCTGTGATGCAGGTGTCGAACATGACTTTCACTTCATGAGAAAAGAGAGAAGTGAGAAACTGTAAAACATTTGTGATCAAGACTGCACGAGAATGAACTCTACTGGAGGGTTTTAGCTGGTTGAAAGAATAATGTGATTTTGTAAAGATGCTGCAGGATGGAGCTTGTTAACTGAAATAGAAATATTTTATTGGCCAGAGAGAATCAAAGGTCAGACAAGAACCTGACCTTACACCATACAGTATCAGAACATCCAACGTGTTAACATTCAACTCAAAACATCTGGCTTTAACAGTGAATCGCAGGCTTTGAACAGCAAGTCTAAAATAAAAATCGCGACGTTACAAAACGCTCCTATAAAATGTATACGATGCTAAGCGCTAACTGCTAAAAGTTGGTGTGCATGTGTATAAAAGTAAGCAGATGGAGTTGTAGGCATTAGAACATTAAGCTCACTGGCAGGCTATGTGGCAAACATTGCGATTCCTTCAGCTCACAACCAAAACGGTTGTGCCCTATCCCCTAATGACCTGTGTGGTGACATTACTGGTCGGCTGGTCACCCCTAATCTTCAGCTCACGGTTCATCTGGCACCAGACAAAGGGGTAACACCAGAACAGCTTGCAGCAGTCGTCACAGCACGAGCCCTGCAGGAGGAAGAAGAGGGAGATGAGAGAGATCCTCCAGTCGTTGAATTGAACGATATACTGTATAGTCTCAAAACTATGGCGTTTAGAGACTTATTTAGAGACTTTTTTTTTCTTATTTAGCAGGATATTTACTGACACGTAAGATATAATTGAGCCTGGCTGCAGTCCAGTTGAGAAGTATTAAGATCTTTTCAGACCAAACGCAAATAATTCATTCGAATAAATCACACGTCAGTTTAAAAATTCAAACCCATCTAACTCTATGAGCCTAGTCACTCCGAATCTTTTTGTTTCGATTTCTGAATTTTGGATGTCAAAAAAAAAACAACCAACCAATAAAATAATGACTTTTGATCACCGGATCAATAGATCTTCTCGGACGTCTATGTCATAATTAGGTTTATGGAGCCGACTGTTGCTAGACCGCCCGTTACAGGTTGGTGCCAGCCGGCAAGTCGCTCTGTGTGTGTGTAAGGGAGAGAGAAGGTGGACTATTTCACGCAAGTGTAAGATATTAGTAATAAATAATTATCATGAATGAAGCTTCGATGCTTCAAACTATCCGGTATTTTATCCTCTTATTGTTATTACCAGCAATGGAAGCATATGAACGCACTGTCTTTCCTTGAGAAATCCACAGAGCCCCGGAGGTAAGCTGACCATTATAACCTGACCATTAAGCCTTATATTAAAGGCCATGTATCACATGATAATAAACATATCAGCTAGATATGAACCAGTCCAGTCAGGAATGATGAAACCAGTGCAATAAGCTCAGTAATGCGACTCATTACGATAAAATGCTTCATAGCAAATGCGACCATATCATAACTTTTCTACACAGACCTGCACACTTAACGACTACACTATAACTAGCCCTTCTCCAGTTGAGCGTTGGTTTATTATAGTAAAAACAAACTTATGCATCGTCGATTGTGTGGCGATGCGAAACTTACATTTTCGGTGGAATGCACGGAACGCAAATATATATACTGGATATGAAAGGGTCTTTACTTTAATTTTTGCAGGTGGCATACAGAGACAAACGGAAACAAGGTTGATGAGCTGTGGAGAGTGAACCGAGACCGACAATTTGCCTTTTACATTGAAATCTATACATTGTGAAAATGAAAACACCAGTTTTTGAGTCAAATTGTGATCTAATTGTATCTTTGCACATCTAGGTGTCGTGACATCGAGATCCCTGTTTGCTGAGCAGGAAAGCTGCATGTTATAATCTAATACCAGTCACTTGGTATTCAGCGTACAACTGATGCTCTGAGCGATCACAAACAATCCGTTGCACTCATAATAATGGATTAGACTTCAGAGGGTTCAGAGGTTCGGTTTGTTTGTATTAAACTATGACTACTACATTGTTTGCGTAGTTTTGCCAATATTTGAATGCTCTGAATGCAGTGCCCTGAACACACACCAGCTATTGTGCAAATAGTGTACAGTCTGTTATCCCTCATAAACAAGGAGTGGCCTTCATAGAACCAGTAATGCAAGAAAATGCATCACGCTCTGCAAACAAATATCGAGTGTGTCTGTCCAATATGTAAAACATATTTGTGGATACTGATCAGATTTGAATGAAACATCAGTGAATGACACTTGTTATTTCTCTCTCCTTCATGTTAAGAATTTAGTACAAAATCTTTGTTAACACCTATTACCTATATTTCTAAATTACTGAGCCAAATATTGTTACTTAAAGTCTCTCAGTTTTGCTAAAAACTGTGTACTGAGTGTTCCCAAAGCTTGGCTTAAGATGAGTGGAGAGGAGTCTTAATTTGCCCCTAAATTTCATTATTAGTTAATCCAATTCAATTGACATCTTTAAAGACATTTAAAGTTATATTTCTAGTGTGTATATTTTGATCTTGTTTGCTTCTATTCAGTCTGTTTAATATATTTTTCCTAAATGCTTTTATTGTAACCTCGTAACTTGTGCTAAACTAATACATCTTTAGGGACTCTATGTAAGAATCAGAAATTGCTTGTTAACAGCGACACCTGTGGCCATTAAGTCAACGAAAGTCAGTGCCATGTTGCTCGCGCTCGCTCTACATAGACATGAACGAGCATCGATCAACACAGTGAGGCGACACACGTCAGCTAAAACCACAATATCACTCTATATTTCACCTGCTTGGCAGTAATGTTAGCTGACCAGACGAAGGTCTCTCCATGAATCAATGCTGATACTTTGTTTTCCGTGTGTGCAGTGTGTAGTGTGCGCGCATGCACATGAGAGGTGGAGCGAGTGAGAACGAGCGCGGTGTGTGAGTGAAGGCAAGCAGGCAGGCAGAGGAGCAGAGCAGCAACGACTCCGGCCCTGGAGATCAAAGCTACGGTCTCACCTGTGTCTTCTGGCCGCGGTTGTCGGTTGTCGACAGTCGACTTTACAGACAGTGTTTTGCAAGACCGGTTTCAATAGATAAACTGTAATTTTGCGGTTTTGGTTTTGGCGTGTAGTTTGTGTTGGAACAGCGTAGCCACACGCGAGCGCGCATGGGACACCGACACGATTTATACGTGTAAGAAGTTACAAACAGAACCTTCAGATATTTTTCTACAATGGCATGTTCAAAATGACACCAATAGGCCTAAAAGTTTGCAACAACTGTTGTGTGGTTGTAAGCATACTGTATATGCACATTGAACAGTATTTAAGTAGAGAAAAAAATGGGGAAGTGTTACATCTCACAGCTGTAACCACAACAACAACTTTTGTAAGATCTTGCAGTGCCTGTACAGGAACTTACTTCACTTGCAGTTACATGATGCACTGTGACAAGAGAAATTAAATTACCACACTCTTTGCCATGTTTCTTAGAATAAAAGTCTCCATGGACTTACATGTAGAGGCAATACAGAAATTAAACTCGCTTAAGACGTCCACGGTCGATTCACCTAAATAACAAAAACCTAAATAATCTAAGTTTTCTTACTCACATCTAGTTTTATTAGCGGTGGCTAGAGTACAATTGTACCATTTATAACCACAGCATACACATAAGATGTAGTGCTAATACACATATATTCACTAAGAAAAGGCGCGCCTACAAAGATCAATCTTGGGACTTTAAAGAGACGTAGCGACCAGGTGCCAGATTGTAAACAAGCATCGAAGAGGAAGCTACAAAAATGGTGTACACAGTGCAGAAGAAAAATGCTAATATAGCGAGGCGAAACGCCATGTCGGCGGAGCTTGTTCCAAAACGAGTGTGAATCTTTACTCGGCTTTCACCTGCTGGCAAGGACCTTAACACTAGTCTGACTCACTGGATGTAGACTGTGGGTATAAGTCGGCCACGTATCTCACGCGTCATTATCCACCCCTTCTGCTATCTGTGCTATCTGTTTTGCAAGGCCACCGTCGCCGCATCCTGTGCTTAGTGCCGCCCCAGATGATTGTGATTGGTTTATTGGGATGATAATGTGTGGAGTCAGACCTTTCTTTAGTGCTGAGGAGATAACACTAGGTGGTGTGCGCTTCTGGTGTCGTTGAGCCGGGGGAGGAACTTTGAATGCTGCGTTTACAAACTACAACCGTCAAATCCTACTCATTCTGCCTTTAACACCCGCCTAAAAAAAAACTGTATTTTGCTGCCTTCTCTGGTTTAAAGTTTCAAACCTGTTTCATGTCTGACCACGCTCAGCATCACTGATGCACTAGTCTCACATAGCCAGACCTGCTGCACCTATAACCACATTCAACAGTGATGTCATAGGGTCTTGTGCATCACTGCAGCAATTGGCGGCAAGACTTTCCGGGGATGTCGAGTTACTCTTTAAGAATCAGCATTGGATCATTCACCTTAAAGTCGATTTTATTACCCTGCCCTAGCCAACACTTTAAGCGTACCACCCGCCAGACTTACAGGGATGTTGTGGCGCTCTCTGATGGAGGAGCGGAGCATGCAGGACACCACACAACAGACGTCCAGGAGTGGCATGGCGAAACACCAGCCATGGTCACTGGCTGTCTGGCACTGCATGCAGGGGAAGCAAAAAAGGCCGCAGCAACCTTGAGGGCAGAAGAAAAGAGAAATAAGAAGAATATATGAACTCTGACTGAAAGAAGACATAACATTAAGGTGAGTGTTAAGATTTACAGTATATGTACAGTATATACTGAATATGTATGTATACTGTACATACATGTATATCACACTTGTTTTGGGTGTCCTCTTAGAGCACAGTCGTACTGAAGATTGTGTTGAAATCTTGAAATTTACATAACGTTCGTATTGATATTTCCCAGAATACAGGAACCTTTCTTTCTTCAACTAAATTTAAAGAGGAACTTCATCACTTTCACCAGTTTCATTTTACTGTTGGGAACTACTCTTCACGTGAAAATGATTCATTATCTGTGGCTCTGGAGGAGCTTTGTGAAAATAACCCTGATGGTGTCTCAGCAAAGCCGTTGGCTTGGTTTCAGAAGTGTGTGGGGGCTAGATGCTATTTATTGCCTGCATTTATATACATTAAATCAATCCAGCAAATAACAAATTATGATAAAGTGGTTATTGTGCTTTAAATAATGATTGTATGACAAAAAAGGCTAATTAGTTTCCTTTATGGATACATGCTACTTTGACAGCTAATAACCTGAGTAGTTTGCAAAACACTCGCTGCCGCACGGTAATATCTGAAGATGAGTGCATCAATACTTTTATCGACTCTCATCTGGATTATGGTGGCTGGACAGTCAGAGGACGATGACACTTTTATATTGTGTGAAACTTACAGGTGCCCATATCACTGCAGCAGTCGCACATGCCGGTGCTCCATGTCCCAGGGTGGTGTTGGGAGGTGGTCACCACCGTCACCATCTGGCCTGGCTGCTGCTGGATTGCCATGGCTGAAAGATACAAGACAGAAATGGAGAAACTGGGGACTTCTCCATACACACAGGAATCTCTGGATTTCCTATGATTGGTTAAGTCAGGATGGTCACAGAGGTTTGAAGCTATACCGTCCAAAGTGTTGCTACTGAAACATGTATATCTGTGTTAGTGTAAGCTACAAGAAAGACCGAGTGTTGTTCACACACAACTAGCTATACCTATGTGTCCATGACTACATCTTTTTGAGCAATCTTATTGAAGAAGAAAAAAACATTATACAGAGTGGATGTGAATGTGCTGGTATCAAAGCTATCATTGTGATTGACTGGCAACTTGTGCATTGCATTTCTAGCAGTGCATGCTGGGTGAGACATACTTTCCGCTCTCTATTTGACACCCCTGAGGTCAACCCTAACCAACACCTTCAAACAAACAGGAAAATCAACCATATTTCTACCTCAAGTTGCTGATGTGACTTGGTATGTTTGGTTTACTGGATTAGTCAGATATTACAAGAATAAAGTCATAATTTAACGAGAAAAAAAGACGTAGTTGAGGCAGTCGTGGTTACGGTTGTTGGAGGTGCTGCAGACGTAGTTGAGGCAGTCGTGGTTACGGTTGTTGGAGGTGCTGTAGTTGTAGGTGAAGCTGTTGTAAAAACATATATTTAAAGAATATGTAAATACGCAATGGTGCCCAAACCAAAAGGATTTTTTGTTTGATGTCAAACTGACATTGGTGCCAGTTTCACACACCTATAAGAACCATCATAAAAGGGTAAGAAAAACTTGGCTTTACAGACCTTTTAGCATCTTATCTACTTCTGAATTGGCTAATATAATATTTTTTTTTACAGTTAATAACAAATTCTTTACGTAACAAGATTTCTGATTCAATACAAGTTGGCTTAGAAAATAGCTCATCCTGCCCCACACAGCACTGTTTAATGCATGGATTGAACTGCACAACACTGAAAACTGTTAAAGCTGTCTTTATGAATCTTGTCTTTATTTCTTGTATACTTGTATACTTGTATTCTTGTAAACTTTAAGAGAAAAAAGAAAATAACACGTAAAATGACTACTTTATAATATTATGACTTTATTATCATAATACTTTTTTTTTCTCGTAAACTTCTGACTTTTTTTCTCGATAAGTTACTACTTTATTCTCGTAATATTACGACTTTATTCTGGAAATCTCAGATGTTTTTTCCCCTCAATGTGGCCCTAATACTCCATAGTACATTTGCTCTTTGGCCCTCACTGCATTAGACTTATATACTATGTACTTAGACTATAAACTGTGTTACCTTCATCACAATGATCAAATGTTTTGCGGCTCCAGACAGATTTATTATTATTTTTTCTGCCTAAAATGTCTCTTTTGATGGTAAAGGTCGCTGACCCCTGCCCTAGATAGAGGATTTGATCCATATTCCCCACCCCTAATGACGTCATACTTTTGGCCATCCACTGTGTTTAAGCCAATACCTTAAAATGCCTTCTAGTAGCGTTAAGCGTTAATACCATAATCAATATCGAAGTAGGAATACTGTTTAATAACATTGAACTCCAAACACAATTTAATTGTGACTTTTTTCGTAGAAAAAACATGTTACACTTAAATGTCTGCTGTTTTCACCCTCTACTAGCTCCAACACCAGCTAGCGCCATGTTAGCATTATCTTAGCTTAACCGTCATTTTTTGGCTAGCTCGGTCAAACGCAGCACTAGCTTGAAAGTTTCAAATACCAACCTTTAAAATACAACTTCTTTTCTGACCGACTGCACACAGTCTTCAGTTTTTTTAAATTTCTAACAAAAGAACTACTGTCTTTAGTGTAATGTAGATTGATGTGACCTTGGTGGGTCGCAGCTAAGTTTACGAGTGATGTGTCAGTCAAGAACGAGCCGGTTCAAAGAGCCGACTCTTTTAAGTGAACGATAAGAGCCGGCTCATGTCTGAGAGACGTTTTTTTTTTTTTTCTTTTTTCTTTAATTAATTCAAGGCAGAATGATAGGATGATCATCTCCGCGCCACGGGCACTCCATACACTGACTGTGACTGAATGTTGTGTTAACGACGTCCGTGTGACCAATCAGGTGATGACAGACAAGGATCATACCATCAAGCAGGGAGGGGCGGGGGTGCGCGGCGCGCTGATGGTACGTGTCCACAGGTTCCGTGCTTTCCACGCTCCCCATTCATTGTCTATGCAAGCAGCCGCGCAATGCATTCTGGTAGCGTGGCGTCGCGTTTCGAGAGACTAGGCGTGCAGGAAGCCCGCTCCTCATTTGCATGAAGTTGAAGTCCTGGCTACTTTATGCAAATCACGGGCGTCCGACGCGACGTGCTGCCTCTCGAAACTCCCGATAATCTTTTAAACTAAACGTTGTCGAGCCAAAATAAAGACAGATTCATCAACTGCATGGATTATTTCTCGCCTCAAATGTTTTCAGAAACACATTTCAGTGAACTATTTACGTGAAATAAGAGGAGATAGTTTTCAAACGAGCCTCCATACTGGTTCCGGTTTGAGCAGCAGCCAACGGAGGGAAAACGTTCGTCCAATCAGGAGCCGAGTGCCTTGTTTCTAGGGACAGCCCACCAAGCGTCTAATGTTGGGAAGCGTCGCGTCGCCTCGCGATAAAAAACGCCCCTGTGGACACGTACCATGACGGTCTACAGGTACAGAGCAAGAGGGAGAGGAGGAGAGAAAGAGAGAGGAGTGCGGTGCACGAATAGCAGACAAGATGAGTGACAGTCGGAAACGAAGCAGCATGTAAAATTATGGTATTCTGGAAATTATAAGGTTTAGTATAATTATATTGAATAATTTAAGTGATATATGTGCACAATTACTAATCATAGGTCAAAACAGCGCTAAATTTGGCTGAATTATAAAGTGGTAAAACGAAGAGCTGTTTGAGAGCCGAAAGAGCCGGCTCTTCTTGGTGAGCTGAGCCAAATGATCTGGCTCACTAAAAAGAGCCTGAATTCCCATCACTACCAGCTACATCATCATCTTCTCTCTGGTGACTTGCAGTTTTTCCCATCTGGTCCCAAGGTCTAGAACAAAGCACCACAGGAACAGCTTTGTTCCAGCTGCAATTGTTCATTTAAATAAGTAGCAACATTTGCACATAATGCACTTACAGTATCGCACTATATCGCAATATACTGCATCGTAACCCTTGTGTTGTGATATGTATCTTATCTCCAGATTCTTGCCAATACACCGCCCTAGAGTTTACGATTCTAACGCGCTCTTACTTTGTAAATGTCAACTTCCGGTCGCAGAATATGTCTTCTAGTGATTTTATTTTTGTTTTTAGAAATAGAAAATGAAAATCAACCTGTTTTTTTTAGTTTAGTTCATCCCTTTTTGACCATGAGAAAGAAAAACGTCTTGTATTTCAATTTTTTTTTTTGTATTTTAAAACGAAAATCAAATAACCACTTATTTTTTTGTCTTTATCTATATCTGTTTGTGAAAGGAAAATCAAATGACCAAAAGATACACTGACCCTGTGGCCTTCTTTTTGCTGGCTCCTGATGCCAGCAGGCCTTTGAGTACTCTTTGTCATGTTTTTGGTGTGTCTGTCTTTTGTCTCTACTTTACTGTCAATACGGGTGCCATCCTCTATTCTGGCTGTAAAACAAATCTAAGTATACAAATAAAGTCACCTCAACCTGAACCTTGAACATTCAATCTGCTACTTAGCTATAAAGCTGTCCTTATTAAGTTATAGCAGTCAAATAAAATCAAATGAATCAGTGTAAAAGTATAAAACATTTTTGTTTAGCCTTCACTGCACTGATAAAGGCAATTTTTATAGGTAACGTTACAGTTTTCTTTTATTCTTCTTTTTCTAAAGGAATGGAAAGTAACATTAATGGTTGATTTTGTCATGCAAGCGAGTATTTATTTTAGTTTTTGTCACTGCAACTAGCAAGTGAATCTAAGTGAACCTTTAGTTACAATAAAACAAACCAATGTTGCTGGCTGAACTACATGATACCTAATATTACATTATTATAAGCTCACTGCAGGCTCAGCATCAGCCAAAGACTGTTAATTGTCATATTTAGGCTAAAATACAAATTTTTTCTTACCTTTTATCTTGTTCCGTGAGCTGAGCAAATGAAAAAGTCAATGGAAAATTTGGTCCTTTCACCATGCACTCCATGCGATAAGTGTGTGAAGGAAACCACATGCCCTGAAGGCTGTAACTGCTTCATCACTTTCTGTTTCTCAGCAAAGACTGCCCCCTTTACTCCCCCACACACACTCACACATGCAGTATAAAATGACTCAAAGATCTCTGTTGAACAAACTAGCACAAGTTTGTATTTGACGTTAAAGTAAAACTAAACTAATATGCAAAACTAACAATTTGCATGAGGAAAACAACGATTGATCAAACTTTACAGGCTATACTGACCAAATAAAGCCAGCTATAGTAGGAAATGTAAGTGCACACCCAACAGTCCATTTAGTGCAAGATACAGACATAAAATATCTATTATATTATGTTTACCAATGCCTTACAATATCCTTTCAAATAAAATGATAAATGACATAAACAAATATGAAGCTGAGGGCAGCATAATAGCACCACCTGCAGGCATTTTATAAAGAAAGATTGCATTTAGATTTTGATGAATTTTATAAATTGGACTTAGAAATTTGTTAAAATGTTAAAATGTTAAAATTTGAATTGATTTAGTTGTGAAAAACTTAAAAAATATATATTATTTAGAGGAGGGATGGAAACACAATCTTAACAGGTTAATATAAGACTTTTTATTATAGTGTATTAGATAGATAGATAGATAGATAGATAGATAGATAGATAGTAACTTCAAGTTTCCAGCATCACAGTTCCATAGTGCAAAACATATTAGTAAAAAGGCAGTAAAAAAGTTAGTAGTGCAAAGTACAAAGTACAAAAAAATATTTACATATATATATAATTACATAAGTGTACCTTAGATATGGTACTGTAGTGTGTACTGTAATCAGTCTTTTTACTGTTATATATTTTTACTGCTGTGGAAAAAGGCCAAAGCTTTTGCCAAAACATATTTCCTGTGTCCTGTGTGAACAACAGAGACATTGAATGGGTCTCTGTTGGTTCGAGGTTAAGGGAGTGAAAGATTAGATAAGACTATTTATAAACAAAAAGAGGATGCAGTATGCAAGTGTCAGGGTGTTCCCCCTCTGCAGACTGGGTGCGTCATCTTTCGAATAAACAGACAAGGAACTCGAAAATCTCCATAACTAATGGAGCTCAGTATATGAAGCTACAACACTCATTATGCATTGGTGGATTGGATTGGATCATTATATAATTTACTATTATGATAGGTGGATTTATACAATATTATAACAGGAGGAAACACACCAATTACAGATTTAATTCGGCTTCTGCATGTCCCGCTTATGGCTATGCAATTTCCATTTTTTTTGCATAATATCCTTTCAAATAAACTGATTAATGATTTAAACAAATATGAAGCTGAGGACACCTGAGGGCAGCAGAATAACACCACCTGCAGGTCTGTGGATTGTGGAGAGGCAAATGACTGAAATTGGTGGCACGCTGGTGATCCCGTGAGGCTGTGGTCATATTTACACATCAGAAACTAATAAAATGTTGGACAGATTAAAAAGTGAAGGTCATGACCATGAGTACATTACCAAACCAGGCCCTGGTGTCCATTGGGGGTCAGACAGGGAGGGCCCTGAGTCAGTGCCTGACTTCTGATAAAAAGCCCCTGCTCACACCCATGGGAAACCCCACACAGGTGATTTTGATTAATTAGCCTGATTAGGACAGAGTCATGTGTGCACAGACAGTCTGATGTCTCCTTCTACTGGTAGCTTTGGAGCAGGACAAGTGACACCTTTACAATTTATATTGGTAGATGGAGTCCTGAAGTCTGCAACTAACGAATATTAGTTAGAATAACTATAACGATTATTTTCTTGATTAATTGATGAGTTGTTTGGTCTATAAAATGTCAGAAAATGGTGAAAAATGTATCAGTGTTTCCCCAAAGCCCAAGATGACGTCCTCAAAATGTCTTGTTTTGTCCACAACTCAAAGATATTCTGTCAAAGAGGAGTAAAGAAAAACAGAAAAATATTCACATCTAAGAAGCTGGAATCAGAATTTGATTGAAACCGATTACCGTTATTAGTTGGCGATTAATTTAAAGGGACTGTTTGTAACTTTTTACACGTATAAATCTACCGGGTCGGTTTCCCATGGGCGCTCGTATATGCGCGCATGGGAAACTGGCCACACTTGCTTGTGGCTACGCTGTTCAGCCTCCCTGTGGATACGTACCATCAGACTCCAACACAAACTACACGGAAGCACCAAAACCGCAAAGTTATATCTAGTGAAGCCCGTCTTGCAAAACAGTGTTGGCCGCGGTCGTAGTACGCGGGGGAGACCGTAGCTTTGGTCTCCAGGGCCGGAGTCTCTGCTGTACTCTGCTCCTCTGCTCCTCTGCCTGCTTGCCTTCACTCACACACCGCGCTCGTTATTCGCTCCACCTCTCACGTGCATGCGCGCACACTACACACTGCAGGAGAGTTAGTTTAGCTCTTAGAATATCTAGTGAATGTACAGTGGACGTTTGTGCAGAAATAACTGCTGCAGCTCTTCGAGACCAACAGAGGTTTCCCGTGTCTTGTGAAGTGACGGGGCTCTGCAGCGAGTTACATTATTGTCTCCGACCGGGTGCCGGTGTCTTTCCTGCGGCTGCGGTCGGAGACGATAACGTTTCTCCGCACTAGGATCAGCATTGATTCATGGAGAGACCTTCGTCTGGTCAGCTAACATTACTGCCAAGCAGGTGAAATATAGAGTGATATTGTGGTTTTAGCTGACGTGTGTCACCTCACTGTGTTGAGCGATGCTCGTTCATGTCTACGCAGAGCGAGCACAAGCGCGAGCCCGACGCTGATTGGTGGTGTGAATTGGTTATGACTGCTGGAGTAGATTACACAAACACACAAATCACCCAACTCTGGTCCTTTTAGATACATATAAGAACGTAAGAGGTTACTTACACAGCCTGCTCTGTAGAAGTCTGTCCCCATGGGAAGCCCTCTGAGCACCGATGTCCGAACAGCAGTTGGCTCTGTAATCATTTGGGGAGCAAAATGACAACACGTTACATAGCTAGAATGACAAGAAATGAATGGTTATAAGAAAGTAGAGATGCCCTGCCGATTCCGATTTTCTTTCTAAGAACTATAATTGACAGCATTTTTTTCACCACCGCCCCGGAACCATCCAGAAAAATAATTTTAACCGTCCCAAAATCAGTGTACACCATCAGAAATTCTAAATGTTTTCCTTTTCCTTTGTTATTGTCATCTATAGTGTTTATTTGCATAAAAATACACAGTTCAAATGAGTAGGAAATAAATAAATATCTGCTTTGACTAAAAATAATTTTTAGCATTAGTTTTAATTCTATATTATAAGCTGCTTAGAGAAGTTAAACAGGTCATATTTCTCTCTCTATTATCTATTTTATATTGCTGTGAAAACATCTCCTTTAAACAACTACATTTATTCAAGTTATCTCTGCTTAACATGATACCTGCACTGCAAACTTCAGCTGATTAGTGCAAACAACTGATTTGATTTAGTAATGACACCGTTTCTTATAAAACATAAAAGAATAAGTAATGACCACTTAAAAGTTTAATTCAAATACAAATCTGGGTTTACAGTGCGAGCTCTTGATTCTCAGTGCTTTCTATTGAAGTACATGAAACCCAGAGAGCAGCAACAGCACCTGCATGGATCAGCAGCTGTTCCTGATCGCAGCAGAAGGTGGCAGCATATATGTACAGTGACATCCAAATTACTTTGTGTGCGTGTCTGTCTGTGAGAGAGAGAGAGAGAGAGAGAGAGAGAGAGAGAGAGAGAGACAGAGAGAGAGAAGTTGATGGTATTGAGTCAGTCTTCAGTGTGACAGCAGTGAGAGATGATCATGCGGCGGACAAACTTCCACTGCTATCATCATCGCCATCATCATCATCCTCCTCATCACCACCAACTAGACCCAGCAGCTGAGGAATAATGTCAGCCAACAACAACACGACTACCGAGGTGAGAGACTACACCTGCGTGCGCTTCTACGTCTCCACCGTGTCCTTCTCGGTGCTCCTCTTCTTCAACCTCGTCATCAACTGGACCATAGTCCGCGTGGAGCAGCTCCGCAGTCACGCCCGCTTCGTGCTCGTCTTCCACCTGCTGGCGTCCGCCCTGGTGCACCTGGGCATGCGCAGCGTCTTCTACTACCACCAGCTCTACCACCTGGACGCGCGGCCGCTGAGCAGGTCCGCGTGCCTCGCCATGATCACCGTGTTGATCAGCAGCGCGTCCAACATCCTGCTGACGCTCACGGCCATGGCGCTGGACCGATACTGCGCCGTGTGCCACCCGATGCGCTACACCACGGCCGCCTGCACATCTGGGCGCTGGGCGTGGTTGCTAGGTGCGCTCACCTGGCTGGTTGCTATGGTGATTGCGCTAAGCCTCCTCCTCCCTCAGGAGGAGTATAACGGGATGTGTGGAGGGGAGCAGCTGAAGAAAGGCGAGCTGCAGAAGGTGTTGTTCATCGGTGTGTGCACGGTGGTGATACTGTACAGCTACGTGAGGATCCTGGTGGAAGGACGGAGGTTAGGGGTGGTGAACCGGCGCAACCGAGCCGGCTGTAGGACCATCCTGCTCCACGGTACCCAGCTGGCGGTTTACCTGCTGCCTAACTTTGTGAACTTCATGCTCTCGATGCTTAGCAACCGGTCGCTCATCCAGCCGGACACTAAAGAGATGGCAGCCGTGGTGATCTTCGCGTTCTTCAGCTTGGCTCAGTGCGTCGCTCCGGTTGTTTACGGTTTGCGTAAAGAGGAGCTGATGGAGCAGCTGAGTTACAGGTTCCCCTGCTGCTCCCGGTACCTGAAGAGCGTGCTCGGATGGACGGTGCACAACAACTGGCCACACACGCAACAACACATCACAAGGTATGTTCCAAAAAAAATATAAGCAGTGGTAATAAAAACAGTAACACTAATAGCAGAAACATAGAAAGACACAGTAAAAGCAGCAACAAAAATATCTATATATATATATCGAAAAAAAATAGAAACAGAAATAGAAAGATATAGAAACAAAAAATAAAAATATAGAAACAAAAACATATATATACAAACAAAAAATAAAAATATACAAACAAAAAATAAAAAATTAGAAACAAAAAAATAAGATATAGAAACAGAAATAGAAAAATATAGAAACAAAAAATAAAAATATACAAACAAAAAATAAAAAATTAGAAACAAAAAAATAAGATATAGAAACAGAAATAGAAAAATATAGAAACAAAAAATAAAAATATAGAATCAAAAATTTAAAAATATAGAAACAAACAAAATAAAAATAAAATATAGAAACAAAAAAATAAAAATATAGAAACAAACAAATAAAAATACGGAAACAAAAAATAAATAAAAACAGAAACAAAAAAATAGAAACAAATCAAGTTTATGGGTCTCTAGCTCTAAGGGAGACCTAATTAAGTATCTGGACAAAAATGTCATAATGTATTTTAAAATCTCGTTATATTATGACTTTATTCTCATAATATTACGACTTTTTTCTTGTAAACTAATAACTTTATTATAATATTACGACTTTTTTTCTGTAAACTAATAACTTTATTATAATATTACGACTTTATTCTCATAATATTATGACTTTATTCTCGAAATCTCAGATTTATTTTTTTCCCTCAATGTGGCCCTAATACTTCGTCGTACCGTCGTACATTAAACCTACAACAATGATAAATAAAAATTAAAATGTAAACAAAAAACAGTTATTAATTTCCACTAATTAAAAAAAACAAAACAGGGAGTCACTGGAGAGGAGCTGAAGAGTCCCATGTGGCTCTGGAGCCGCAGGTTGCTGACCCCTGCAATAGATGCATCCAGTTTTTAATTAGTTTTTACTTTAAATCCATGGTGCCATTTCTCATTTATTATGCAACCTTTATACAGCGTCTATAGGCTGATGAGAGCAAGTTTTGTGTTGCAAGGCTGTGAAAAAAATCGGGCTGATGAGTCATTAAATGCTCTCACTTTTCTAATTAGTCATCAAGTCTGTTAAAGATGACCCTTTTCTCAGGCTAAGTGTCATCAACCAGAGTGATTTTTCACAACCTGGCAACCCAAAATGAGTTATCTGGCTTATAAGTGATGAATAAAACACCAGAAAGTGGAATCATAGTGGGATTCATGTCAAAACATGTTTCTTTACAGATTCATGTATGTGGACATTTGCATATATGGAAAGAAAATTATACCAGTGGAGAAAAATATCTGAAATTTCCACCCCTAATAACAATAAGCAGTAAACCACATGATAGTACTTTGTTCTTGTGCTCACTATATTCAATTTACTGTTTGATAAACCTGCATGTCTGTTATCCACAATCCAAACACACCTACACATTCGTTTATAGAGAAACAGACACTTTCCTGTCTGAAATTAGATAGTTAAATGCTATGCTGATCACACTTATTATACAGGAATATAGTTCCATATTTTGGGAAATACTCTCTCCGGCTCCTGACTGTAGCTTCATATTTAACGTTTAGACATAAGAGTGTTACAAAACAAAGCAAATAAGCGTGGGCTATTTCCCAAAATATGAAACTAAAGGACAATATTAGACTACACAGGAAACACAGTACCGTGCTGTACATACTTTAGATGTTCTATTTGTTTCTACAGTAGGCCTATTATTGTTTTTTATGAACTAAAAAAATTCTCAAATCTAAGATTTTAAAAATACATTATGAAATTTTTGTCCAGATACTTAAGTAGGTCTCCCTTAGAGCTTGAGACCCATAAACTTGAGTTGTTTGTATTTTTTTTTTTTTGTTTTGTTTCTGTATTTTTATTTTTCTGTTTCTATATATTTTTTTGGTTTCTATATTTTATTTTTATTTTCTGGTTTCTATATTTTTTAATTTTTGTTTCTATATTTTAAGTTTTTGTTTCTAATTTTTATTTTGTTTCTATGTTTTTATTTTTTGTTTCTATATATATATTTTTTTCTATATTTTTATTTCTTTGTTTCTATATTTTTTTTATTTCTGTTTCTATATTTTTTATTTTTCGTTTCTATATTTTTTAATTTGTTTTCAATATATTTTTTTATTTTTTTGCTGATTTTACTGTGTTTTTCTATGTTTCTGCTATTAATTTTACTGTTTTTATTACCACTGCTTTTGTTTATTTGTTTTAATCTTAACTACAAGGGTAGCCTCGTATCATCATTCTGATTCTGTTTTAAACTTAATTGGCCTGTCCTTTACTAAAAATAATAAACATTTGATAACCAGAAAGATGTAACCACACTATGTAAAATATAAGTGCTGAATGCAACAGCAAAAACATGGGAAATCTAAAAGTGATCTTTGAAGGAGGGGGATTAATAGCAAGATAAGGTCACCTGATTGAAAGAAACGTGTGAAACTTGTTGGTGCATATGGATCGATATCACTATGACTATTGCTACAATATGACTAATTAGATTGACATTTGTTGCCTAATTTAAGGATGAAACCACAATAAAATAATTCCCTTGTGAGTGTTTTGGAAATTTGAGCGTGTTAAGACATTCCACCACAATCCCCGCTGAACCTAAAGTGTTATTTCAGGTTCTTTTTCCTCTCTTTTTTCCCCCCTCAGGGAGCGAACGCTGACAGCGCAGACGATCATCTCCCTGCAGGTCTCGCAAGTCCCAGAGGAGGAGGAGGAGGAAACACGGCCAATGTCAGTCAGGAGTTCCTCACATGACTCAGAATCATGTCAAGGCGATACGGACAATGACTGATGCGGGGGAAAGCAGGTCAATATTTACACAGAATATTTGGATAACAGCTCAAGTCTTAAGGGAACTAAAGGAACCGCCTGGAACATAATGATCCTATAAGGTGTCTTCCTCTGGCTGTGCATCATGGTCACGCCAACATCAGCACGTCGCTCTATTTGTGACCTTTTTGTCAGGAGAGCACACATGCAGATTCACATTGGAGCTGGAGTACGGTTGAAGAAGAAGTGGACAGTTCTCTTGTACATTTTCCTGGATGGTCCAGGGATTTAAACCTCAAGTCTTCAGGTCACAAGTCTCTGACCTCAAGGCCACAAACAGCCCAGCATTTGGGATTCAAATGACTGGGATAGAGGATAAACACATCGTCTGGTGAATGTTGTTCCCATGTGTTCTTAACCTTGTGGATATTAAATATTAAATAATTTATTCCAAAGAAAACGTATTTTGTGAGGTCACAGTGATCTTGATCTTTGTCCACCAAATTCTTATCAGTTCATCCTTGAGTTCAAGCAGGCTTTGTGCCAAATCTGAAGAAATTCCCTCCAGGCGTTCCTGAGATATTATGTTCATGAGAATGGGGCGTATGGACGGAAGGACAACCCGAAAACATAATGCCTCGGCTATCAATATCAGCGATACCTGCCCTGGTATTACTTGGTATCGGATCAAAACCAAGCTAAGCTTAGCTTAAAGGGAAAAAGTTGCCACCTTTTATGTGGACGTCCAATCAGTGTTGATGGTAAATGTAGTCCATTGGAGCAATAATTCCTCAGTGCGTGCTATATTGACCAAGAAAGCTGAGTTTGCTGCTACAAAATCTGTTGTTCTTCCTGCATCCAATGCTGTCATTTGGCGTGTGACAGGGACGTAGTCGGAGGAAAGGAAGAACTACAGGCTGGTATTTCAGCTTAGATTTCTTGTCTCCGTCCCTGTGTAGCCAGGGGACACACATGCTCTAGATGCCGCTAAAAAACAAATGCCCTTTTTCCCGTTTGCTTGTATTGTAAACTAGTTACGTTTCCAAATGCGAAAACGGCGTCCCAAAATATGAGTGCAGAGGATGTTATGGACGAGGATACATTTGAACTTGGCTGACTTATTCAAGCCAGAGTATACGACCAAAGAAATGCATTGGAGAGAGGCCAAGGCTGTGGCTGCATTAGCCGTGCAAGAGGATATGGCCGGCGGGGACCCTCCAGGTGCCAGAACCTCGCACACAATGCATCCTGGTACATGTAGGCACTGCCAGCACGGCTCCGCAAGAAGGAGGACTCAGCTTTCTGGGTCAATACAGTAGGCTATGAAGAGGGATTTATTGCTTCAATGGACTACATTTACCAACAACACTGATTGGACATCCACATAGAAGGTGGAGAGTTTTCCCTTTTAAAAAGCAGGAAACGTATTTAAAGGGACTGTTTGTAACTTCTTAAACGTATACAGTAAATCACTGCGGGTCGGTGTCCCATGCGCGCTCGCGTGCGGCTACGCTGTTCAGTCTCAGACTCCGACTCCAACACAAACTACAGGGAAGCACCAAAACCACAAAGTTCTATCTAGTGAAGCCCGTCTTGCAAAACAGTGTTGGCCGCGGTCGGAGGACGCAGGTGAGACCGTAGCTTTGGTCTCCAGGGCCGGTGTCTCTGCTCCTCTGCCTGCCTGCCTTCACTCACAGCTCGCTCCACCTCACGTGCATGCGCGCACACTACACACTGCAGAAGAGTTAGTTTAGCTCTGAGAATATCTAGTAAATGTACAGTGGACTTTGGTGCAGAAATAACTGCTGCAGCTCCTCCAGACCAACAGAGGTTTTCCGTGTCTTGTGAAGTGACGGAGCTCCACAGCGAGTTACTTTATCGTCTCCGACCGGCTGCCGGTGTCTCCCCTGTTCCCTCTGACCGCGGACGGGAGGCTGAAGCAGGAAAAGCCAACACTAGGATCAGCATTGATTCATGGAGAGACCTCCGTCTGGTCAGCTAACATTACTGCCAAGCAGGTGAAATATAGAGTGATATTGTGGTTTTAGCTGACGTGTGTCGCCTCACTGTTTTGACAGATGACCGCTCACATTCAGGTAGCGCGTGCACACGGGCGAGCGCGAGCAACAGGACGCTGACTTTCGTTGACTTAACGGCCACAGTTGTCGCTGTTACAACCAATTTCTGATTCTTACAAACAGTCCCTTTAACATTTTTTTTTTTTTTTTTAAATGCTTACTAGCACCTCTAAAATTTGCAAATTTATATGTTATATCTCATAAATTGTAATTTTTACATTTCTTTTACATTTTTACAATGATAGTAATAATAACTTTCTCGAAGTAACGCTGGCTCTTGCTTTAAACTTCCATATAATGCTTCCCCTTCTCTGAATTTACCACCAAATAAATGATACAATCAGTGGGAAGTGTTTGCAGGCAAAGCGAGACTGTCGGTTTGGTCGACCTGTTGCATAGTTGCCGCTAAGCTTGTCAGTTAGTTTTTAGTCAGACGGAGGAAAACATGTGGGGAAATTCTCAACATTTTAACCACAGGGCTCGTGAGGCGCCGGCACATCTTTCGGTCTCGCACCCACGGCAACAACACTTGTCAAGTCAGAGAGTGTATAAGGGCAGGAGGTGGTTCCCGTTGTTTTTTCGAAAGCGGCACATAAGCAGCAGCAGCTTTCTGGTGGCAAAGCTCTCACTGACTTTCCTGTAAGTGTTAATACTCTGGAAGAGAGCCGCAGAAGTGAAAGCACTGTTGCAGGTTGTTATGAATACAACAGAAACAGGAAGTGAAGTTTGGCGGAAAGGGGAGTGAAAATGCTTCGATGGGATTTTTGTTTTTTGCTGAGCTTCAATATTTAATTGGGGTTTTTTTTTACAGGTTACATGAGATTATACAAGAAGAAACCAGAAAAAAAGTCAGAGTAGTTTGGCTTGTTAAAGGCTACATTCACAGATATGGTGACTGAATATTTAGAGAATCTGGACTTTACAGAACAGTTGTATTGAGACTCTATACAGGCCTAACAAAAGGTGGGTTTAATGACAGAAAAATGTCAGCAGAAATAAATTGATTTCGTCGCTCTCACCGGTGCAAGCCAAGACAGATAAATAGACCGACAGATGAATAGATACTTTATTTATTTACCCCAATAGGAACGTGTGTTAAACCAAAAAGCTCAAAAGATCTGCTTAAACACCGACTGGCATGTGATCACGTCGTGTTCAGACAAAAGATTACTAAGTTAAAAGCAGTATTGTTCGTCAAGAGTTATAGAGAGGCGAGTGTGCAGACCTAATTTAAGCCCTATGCATGCTTTGACACAGCAGATTAAAACACCACCAAATGCATTTACTGTACAATGTACCAGGTATACAGACTGACAGTTCATTTTCTATATTACAGTTAATGATGCCTGCTACCTTTAGCTGAGAAAATAAACTTGCACTTTGGACGGCCACTAGTAAAGAATGAACCTGCGCTTTAAAAAAAAAAAAAAAGATCTCTGTTCAACTGGAGTCACAACAGGAACTTCCAACAGCACCTGTCAAACGGTTTCTAAGGCATTTTGCTCCTGACATTAATGTTTCTGTGATGAGCACCAAGTAACATGCAGAAAGGCATTAAAGAACATAAACACCACACCATTACTGTATATACATTTTGATCACATGGTATATATATAAGTGTATAAATCCAAGAGGAAAGCATTCACCTTTGTGTATAAATTAAAACCCACTAAAAACAGATTAGTTCAAACCTCGTAACTGGCCTCTTTACCTCAAAGATGCATCGACGTATTTCTTTTTCCCCATCAAAAATAACACCACAATCTAATGTTTCACCAGATTAGATGATGAGATCATTCAACCAGATAGTTATGAAGGCTGAGATACAAAGTAAATGCCGCATTTAAAAGCTCCACGCACACATCGGAGACATTCAGTCAGCAGCTGCTTTACAGTACATGCGCATCAGGGCTGAATAATTTGTGGAAATACTGATTTTTCTGTCCTATTGATTCATTTTGATAAATCCTTATGTCATATAGATTAAAAATCCAGCTCAAATTGAGACCTCCAGCCCATATTCTAGAGGTCTTGAGTCTGAATTAAATAAATACGGGGCGGCTGTAGCTCAGTGGGTAGAGCGGGGTTGGCGGTTCGATCCCCGGCTCCTACTGCGTCCTTGAGTGAGACTTTGACCCGTGACAGAAAAACCCGAATTGATTGTGATCGAGATAACACCGTGAATCATTCAGCCCCAAGTGCAACAAAGAAGATACGTGGGTACCGATGTGTGATGGAGCAATTGTGATGATAATAAATGTTGTTTAAGTGTGAGAGGACTTGGCTTACATGACCCTGTACCTGGTGAGAGATGCAGAAGAGTGAAACAAAAAAACAAAAAAACAAAAAAACGGACGTGAAGATACTGGTGGCGTGGTGCGTTTAGAAACCCAGAGGGTGAGGAGCCACCACTCCTCCGGTCTCCACCACGGCAGCAGAGATGGCCCGCATGTTCTTGAAGAGCTGTCTGGACTGACTGGAGCGCAGAGACTTGACGTCTTTCATGATCCTGTCGTACGCCTGAGGGACGAAGGGAGCGTTAAATCAAGGTAAATCGTTTCATCTCCAAAAATTGATGAATAAAATTTAGCTGCTGCATTTCAAAAAACTTGAGACAAACATTGACAGTGTGGAATAAAATCATCCAAAAAAAACAAACGTTGAATCTGGTAAACTAATGGATGTTCATGACACCATACCATTTCGAGAAGTTAAGTGTGGAAGTATTTTGTAATCAAGACTGGCTGGATAAGCTGACGGTTTGCTGACTTTGTAAAATGCATTAGCTTGTCATCCAGGTGAGGCAACAGAGGCACCGCAAAGGAACAGGACGTCAATTCTACAACCTAGTTTAGGATTACGCTACACGGGTTGTGTTTTAATGAATTAATAATGAATTATATGTTAGTTCGAATTTGTTCAAACTTGACTTTTTGGGAAAGTGACAGCTGCACACTGACTGAAGCTGCACCGTAGTGTTGCACGGTATACCGATACTAGAAAGGTATCGCAATGCCCTGCTGTACCCCATTTTATTAGTACTGGTACTCTAAGAATGACAGTGTTTTAATAAGAGCAGTAAGCTACTTCCTAGGAGTTCCCACGCAGTGTGTGTGTGTTTACAGTGCTCTCTCTACTCTAGGCGGGCAACTGGAGCCTTGGAAACCCCTCGCCGCATGCAGTACCACTCTCCGCCTGAACTGTTACTGATGTGCTTCAGTGAAAAATTAAGGGAATATGTCTGGCAATATTATCCACATTATTGTGAATTTTCTTTCTGAATCGTCCCCTCTGTGAAAATAGAATGATTTAGAGTAGCATTACATTATATTAATATTAATAGAGCTTTAGGATATAAGCTTATCATGAGGCTTTACGCTTTTTTTGTTTTACATTCTACAATAAAATACTCAATTTATCTTAAATTATGAGCTCATCAAACAGACATTTTTGTCAGCGTTTCTGGCTTTGACTGCAGGATCTTACCTCCACACACCAGGTCTCACACAGCATCTTCTCATGCTGAGCTGAGGCGCTGCCCTGACTCAGAGAGCGTGAAGCTCTGCAGAGAGGGGGAAAAAAAAACACACAAAAGGTCTCTTTAGGCTGCGTAGGAGTTTCTAGGTGGAATAAAAGTAGACCAGAGAGAAGGTGGGTGGGAGAGTGAAGCGAGAGAGGGGGTGAAATGGGGACAAAGAGAGAGTGACAGAGAGAGTGACAGAGAGAGAGACAGAAATTGTTATTGTCTATTGTCTTGTCACCGTACCTGGAGAGGACCACCACCATGGCGTAGAGGTCGATGGCGCCGTCCGCGACTATCTTCAGGACAAACTGTTCATCTGCAAACATAAATCAAGTTAAAGAATACGATTTATTTTTCTACAAGAAGCATTCCCATCGTCTGAAATGACTACCTCTTGCACCAGTTTTTTTTTTTCTTACACCCACAGGGTTTTTTCTCGCCTTCACACACACACACACACTTACCAATGATCTTCTTGCCGTGTTTGATCAGCAGCTCCTCGACGACCGCTCCGAACTGTTCGATGGCTTTAGTGGTCTGGAAATCAAATGTGAATCAATAATTAAAGTGGCAGTAGGCAGTTTATTTTTGGCATCATTGGGCAAAAAAATCCATAATAACCTTTCAGCATATTGTAATTCAAGTGTTCTGAGAACTAGACTTCTGCTCCTCCTTTTTTCAGGTTACCTGTTTCATGTACTACTTTCACGATATAGCGAGCATTTTATAAAAAGAACTTTTTAAAATCATATTTGCTCCAATCTCGCCTACTTCAGCTTTAAAAAGGCATAAAAAAGCGGAAAAATCCCATATGCCACCATAATCCCTACAATGTAAAAAATGTATTACACAGAAGAAAGGTTTAACGCACCAGTTCACCGCTCTGTGCCAGCTCAGGATGTACAGTTCCCTGCAGTGTCAGACCTGTGCTCAAACCTGCCTTCCTAAAAAAAACAACAGAAGAAGACAGTGTTATATAAAACACGGCTGAGGAAGCACAAAGTTGAAGGAGGAAATAGATAAAAAAAAAAAAAAAAAGTACATTTAATTCCTGGAAATGTGACATTTGTATTAATAGACAGGATAACTCCTATCAGCTGATGCGCTAACGAATTAGCCGTTTCTGCTCGGGCGTCAGCTGCAACTGCAAAGTGACGTAATGAAGGATGGGATTGACTTAAATCAATATATTGCATCATGTGTTGTGCAGGTATTGCACGGGAAGTCCCCCACCCACCATCAACTACAGCAGTTTAGCACTTCCTGTCCCCGAGACATGAGAAAACAGACAAGAGTGTGAAGTGAGTGAGAGATTCAACCTTTTGGCTCTCTTGGTGAGTTCTCCTGCGAGCATCCCGGCGTTGCCGATGGGGTTCTTCAGGGCCTTCTGTAAGCTCTTCAACTGGTTACCGGCATTCTGCGGGGACACGCATGATTTATCAATCACTACTGCTTTTCTTAAATCAGGTTCTTACTACGAGGGATGACTAGGAAACACACATGAACACACTGTTCTCTGCCAACAGTTTGAGTCATTTCACACGAGAGATTTCTCCATTTCTTTTCTTCTCTGTGCTCTTCTCACCAGTTTAAAGTGTGATTACTGAGACTGCACCAATCAGGATTCAGCACAACATTTTAATGAGATTGTGATGGCAGTTGGTGGTTGTTTGGTAACCGTCCAATCTGATAAAACCTAAACAGTCGTGATGAAGCAGATTACCTGAGGTTTTGGCTGCTGAATTCTTCTACCAAAAGATGTTTTCTTTTACTTTGAGTGTGGCTTATTGTACTCATAAATATCTGATGTACCAGAACAACCTCTGGGAACTCCCAGAATCATGAAGACTTTTCTCCGTTTTCGGATTCTTCTTCGTTCACCTGGAGGCGTGCCTTAAAAACAATGTTTTCTTCAAGAATTCAAGGTAACATGCGGTGAGTAATTGATACACAAATGGTGATATTGTGGGTGAAGTATTCCCCTGAAAAGACAAAGAGATCAACAAGGCACTGAGTGTTTAGAAACACAGGCGTAACCCCGATCCT